>NW_025900858.1:0-61665 GCF_022539505.1 Lolium rigidum | reverse complement strand
CTGGTCCATCCTAAGCTCCAGCATTAACTATCCTCTATGTGTTGCTCATTACAAGTTTATATCCCGAAACATCTTTATTTGCATCCCCTTCACTATAAGTTCGGAGTATTATTTAGTTCACGGCCAAAATGAAGTAATTGCACTTGGCACATGTTGGTTCACATTCCCTCCTCTTTAGCTTTTGCCATCGTAACTTGTATTTTTGGTTTACATTCCCTGCTCTGTTGATGTAGCCATCATAACTTCATCTTGCTCAGTCGTTGTTACAAAATTTATAGTCTGCTACTATGTTGTTCATGCCAATTTTGTACTCCCTGAACATGTTGGTTTGCATGGGACTCGACAAGTAGTAAGTCTCGTCGTTTCATTCTAACATGCTCTGTTATATTGGCCGTTGGTATGCGGCATGCACTCTTTGTTTGCTTATTGTGCGCATTACAATGATCTTGTTATAACGACGAAATGATGAGTTCCAAATTCTTTGGCAAACAATATTGTAGTGTCTTTGCCTTTCCATTGTTGTTGTCTTAACTTGTAATGTCTTTGTTTCGGATATAGGTGCTGCATGGACAACTTAAAAGATTGTCGGATCCCTTCATTGTATTGCTAGGTTTAATTACCATTCAATTTCTCTCGGGTTCCGTAATATTTTTTCAATGCCTTGCAGCTGATGTAATATTTAGTTAGTTTTTATAGTTCTTTCGCGCATTTTTTCTTTGGTGCTTGTGGTAAGTGAGGCTATCCGAAGCGTAAATCAATGCTTGCGTAAATATTCTCGATATCTAAATCACGAATTCCCATCCCTTAAACGGCCCAATTAAGCGAAATCACATATGTGCCGGCCCGCAAAATCCTAAAGCGCCTATTACGCCGGCATATAAACAAGCAACTAAACGGGCTGGCCCACTTACTTATTGGGCCAGCCCACTTGATTTATCGTGGATATTGGGCCGGCCCACTTGCTTTAAGGTGGACCCCACCCACTATCGGGCCGGCCCACTAACTAGTTGGGCCACCTAATTGCTTTTGTGGTGGACCCCACATACTAAATGGGCCGGCCCTTTAAGACGAAAGTGGGACCCACCTGTGTTTTTGGCCCGGCCCACTACCGTGTTGGGCCGGCCCACTTGCTATATGGTGGACCCCACATACAAAATGGGCCGGCCCTTTAACAGGAAAGTGGGACCCACCTGTGTTTTTGGCCCGGCCCACTAGCATGTTGGGCCGGCCCACTTGCTATATGGTGGACCCCACATACTAAATGGGCCGGCCCTTTAACAGGAAAGTGGGACCCACCGGTGTTTTGGCCCGCCCACCTGTCTTGTTGGGCCGCCCAATTGCTATATGGTGGACCCCACATACTAAATGGGCCAGCCCTTTAACCGGAAAGTGGGACCCACCTGTGTTTTGGCCCGGCCCACTATCTTGTTGGGCCGGCCCACTTGCTATATGGTGGACCCCACATACTAAATGGGCTGGCCTTTTAACAGGAAAGTGGGACCCACCGGTGCTTTAGGCCCGGCCCACTGGCTTGTTGGGCCAGCCCATTTGATCTAATGTGGACCCCACGTACTAAATGGGCCGGCCCGATAGCGGAGAGTGGGACCCACATGCTAATTGGGCCGCCCACTAACTTCTTGGGCCGGCCCAGTTGCTTTAATGTGGACCCCACTTTGTAAATGGGCCGGCCCGATAACAAGAAAGTGGGTCCCACATGTCTTGTGGGCCGGCCCTTTTGCCTGTTGACCGGTCAAACGAGTGCATTCGGCCCATTAAAGTTTTGACCAGCCAACCTTAGAGGTTAGGCCCGGCCCACGTAACTAATGGACCAGCCCGGCTATATAGTTGACCGGTCAAATTAAGTCAGCTGGCCCGGCCCGCAAACTTAATGGGCCGGCCCGCTTAAGACGTGGCAGTGCCTCGTGTGGGCCTACCATCTACCACGGGGTTTCAGCCGGTTAACGCCGTTGACTCGCCGGCTAACGGCGTCCGCCACGTGTCGGCTTGCATGACGTCGCCAGTCAACGGGCTCCCGGAAACACTTGCGCAACGGTCCGATTTTCCGTGGCGGAAGGGCGCCCAAGCGCGACGGACCGAAAAACGTCGTTGGACTTTGCCTCGACGCAGTTTCCTACAATGAACCCATATCGTCGGGTTAGGCCCATAGGCGACGAAAAATACCCCTTAGCGGACGATTTTGAGACGTTGTCTATCAGAACTTTTCTTGTAGTGACGTGGTAAGCAGTAGATCATATCATTTCATTAACTTTGCGACCTACATTACGTACAAGTGTTAACTAAACTATGTCTCTACTGTTGGAACAGAAAACCCCTAGCCGTTTGGTTCCTAAAGATATGGAACAATATGGTGCAATCAGTATTGTGTGCCATCCCAGTACTTCATGGTGCCTGAAAACCCATGTGCCTGAAATCGATCTGGAGTACCTAGTCAGTGATTCATGGTGCCCGTGTGTCCAACTATGCAACCCCTTTAGGTTTAAATTAAGTTGTAAGACTCTTTATGCGATTGTCGATTTTGCTTGTGTTAAAACAATATTTAGTCATATCGTGCTGCTGGTTGTAATCGTGTCAAGTGTCGATTAATTAAAACCATTGTCAAAGTTATGTTACCGACATGTTGGCTTTTCTTATATCTGTCCATATTTTAGCTTATATTAATTTGCTCTTAAACCCTTCTGGATAATTCAATGACAAGTTTGAGATCGTAAACATCTAAATAAGAACATTTCAAATGTTTGGAACAAAACATATAGTTGTATGCATTACATGTTTCTATCAATCTACATCACTATCTTCTTCTGAAGTTTTTCCCTCGTCATCATGTATGTTCTCTTCCAATATGAGACTATCTTCCTCATTCTCTAGTTCATCTTCGCTCATATCCATGTCAACATTGGGATTATCTTCCCCATTCTCTAGTTCACGAATTGTACGAGCATCATGAATATGTACAACTTCATCAGCACGATGATCATCCTCCTCTGCTTCCACCTCTGCTTCCTCGTCTAGGTCGACAACATCATGAAATGTATGGTCGATCGAACCTTCATCCTCCTGGTATGCGTCTTCATCCGTACAAATGCATCATCGTTACCATCTTCTAATTCCGGAACGTCGTACACGTGTCTATGGCTGAACTTCCGCACCACTTTCCACGGATCACCAAACTTTGTATCCTCCAAATAGAAGCATGTTTCAGCTTGATCGGCCAATATGAATGGTGAATTCTTGAACCATAGGACAGAAGTGTTAACGCTTTTAAAATAACCATCATCTTTTATCGTGGAACCCCTGCCCGCAAGGTCGAACCAGTCGCAACGAAACAAGTACACGGACCTGTCACTGTGCTTGTTAGTCCCGTACTGCAGTTCAAGAACTTCTTGCAGAACACCATAGAACTCGGTCTCATCCGCATCACCAAAAGATCCCTTAGTCGCTACGCCCGAATTTTGAGTCTTCGAGTCTTTATCCCGAGTAAGCGTGCGAAACCTCGCACCCTTTACGTTGCAACCGAGTGTATACTACTACACGCCGGTCTGGCCCGAGCAGCCGGAGACTTCAAATCTTCCGATGCATTGTCCAAGCTGTCTCACATGGTTTGCAAACCAACCTTGCAAACTCTCTCCGAACCGTCTCCTCGATGTCACGCACACCCCTACCTCCCAATTCTTGTCGGGATTCACTGAAACATAGAAAAAACACATATGAAATACAGGACAATTATGTCTGCAACATTGAGAAGTAGTTATTAAAGTGAAGCTAACTACTTACTTGATATAACGTTCTACATCGTCACAGTTGTTCAGCACATACCAAACCATTTTGTCAAATTCCTTGTCAAAATGTTTCAAAATGGATTTCCTAAGACCTTTAGCTCCAACTGAAAATACTTCCATCTCGTCACGATCGGGTTTTCTCCAGTATGTCTTGGTTCCTATCATCTTTGTTAAATCTTGTTTCTGTGCCATCGTTGAAAAATCTAGAGCAAAAAATCAAACACTCATCAACAATGTAGCCCTCTGCGATAGAACCTTCTGGCCTTGCTTTGTTACGGACCGTAGACTTTAGATAACCTAATCTTCTCTCAACTGGATACATACAACCATAATGAACAGGACCCCTCAAAAGAGCCTCGTCAGGAAGATGAATAGCTAAGTGCACCATTACATCAAAAAAAGCTGGGGGGAAGAGCTTCTCAAGTTTGCATAGGATCACAACAATTTCAACCTTCAATCGATTCAGCACATCAACTTTCAGGGTTTTGGCACACAGCTCCCTAAAAAATCTTCCCAGCTCTGCAATAGCCACATACATTTCCTTAGATGCAATTCCCTTGAGCCCAGCCGGCAATAGTCGCTGCAGAAGTATGTGGCAATCATGCGTCTTCATACCGGTAACCTTACAACCATCAATATTCACACATCTTCCCCAGTTTGCGCAATAACCATCTGGGATCCTAGTGTTTGCCAAATACCTACACAAATGTCTCTTCTGTTCCTTCGAAAGCGTCCACGTTGCAGGGGGCTTCGCATAAGTTACTGCTGCATCATCATCATCCTTCACAATTTTCTTCAACCAATACTTCTCCCGCATTTTGAATTTCTTCAAATCAATTCTAGCACTAACGAGTGTCCTTATTCCTGCCCTCAAGTTCAACTAGTGTACCAACAATATTGTCACATATGTTCTTCTCAATATGCATCACATCTAAGTTGTGAGCTAACTTAAGTTCGCACGATACGGTAGATGATGTAAGCTGACTTTCAGGTGCCATGTTGGTTCACCGGCATACGGTTGCACGCTTCCGCTTTCTACTTATTGGATTTTCCCATGTTCAAAATCCTTAACCCTTTCTACCTTCTCAGCTACCTCTTTGGGTGTGTACTTCCTTGGTGGATCTCTAGTCCCAGTTTTACCATTGAAAAGTCTGCTTCTCCTGTATGGGTGATCTTTATGAAGAAATCGCCGATGCCCAATATATCCAATTTTGTTTTTCAAAGATTCATAGCAAGGATTCTCATCGCAATGCACACACGCATGAAATCCTCTTGTGCTTCGGCCTGACATAGTGGCATATCCAGGATAATCATGAATAGACCAAAGAAACGCAACATGCAATGGGAAATATTCCTTTGTGCATGCATCAAATGTCTGCACACCACTCCATAGCTGCATCATATCTTTTATCAGTGGCTGCATAAATACATGAAAATCTTTCCCTGAGGAATACTTTCCGGGGATTAGCAATGCCATCATGTAATTCGATTGATCCATGCACATCCATGGTGGGAAGTTGTAAGGAATGACAAAACCAGGCCACATACTGTAAGGATTACTCATACTTCCAAAGGGACTGAAGCCGTCTGTGGCAAAACCTAGTCTTATGTTACGAGGATCTTTAGCAAACCAATGAAACCTGTCATCAAAGTGCTTCCATGCCTCACCATCAGCAGGGTGCCTCAGTACATTGGGCTCAACAACCCTCTTCTCTTTGTGCCATCTAGTATGTGTCAACATTTCCTTTTTAACAAATGGTCTCTGCAACCTTTTAATTATAGGAAAGTACCTTAACACCTTGTGAGGGGTTTTCTTTTTTGCAGTAGGGTCTCTATATCTTGATAATCCACAAACATGGCAGTGCGTATCGTCCTTGTGATCTCCCCAAAATAAAGAACAATCAAACTTGCATACATGAATTGTCTCATAACCAAGCCCAACATCGGAAAGAACACTCTTAGCATCGGCATATGATTTGGGAAAGTCCACACGTGGCAAAGCTGTACGTAAAGCTGAAGTAAGAGATCAAATCCTCTCGTTTGTTATCCGATCTGTATGATTTGACATGAAGGAGCTTAATAATGAACGACAACCTAGTGAAAGTGGTGCATCCCTCATGAAGTTCTTTTTTGGCTGACTCAATTAGATTAGCATACATATTTGGCAGGTTAGGACCTTTATTTCCAGACTTCTGCAGTTCATCGATCGTACTAGACGAATCATCAACATAACAATTGATACGTCTCCAACGTACCTATAATTTCTGATGTTCCATGCTTGTTTTATGACAATACTTACATGTTTTGCTTGCACTTTATAATGTTTTTATGCATTTTCCGGAACTAACCTATTAACAAGATGCCACAGTGCCAGTTCCTGTTTTCTGCTGTTTTTGGTTCCAGAAAGGCTGTTCGGGCAATATTCTCGGAATTCGACGAAATCAACGCCCAAGATCCTATTTTTCCCGGAAGCATCCAGAACACCGAAGGAGAGTCGGAGGAGAGCCAGGGGGCCACCACACAGGTGGGCCGCGCGGGCCACACCCTGGCCGCGCCGGCCTGGTGTGGGGCCACCCTGTCGCCCCTCTTGCGCCGCCTCTTCGCCTATTCAAGCCCTTTCGACCTAAAAACGCAGTACCTTTTGACGAAACTCCGAGAAAGACTCCGGGGTGCCGCCACCATCGCGAAACTCCAATTCGGGGGACGAAGTCTCTGTTCCGGCACCTCGCCGGGATGGGAAAGTGCCCCGGAAGCCATCTCCATCGACGCCACCGCCTCCACCATGCTCCGTGAGTAGTTTCCCCATGGACTACGGGTTCTAGCTGTAGCTAGTTGGTATTCTCTCCCCCATGTACTTCAATACAATGATCTCATGAGCTGCCTTACATGATTGAGATTCATCTGATGTAATCGGTGTTGTGTTTGTCGGGATCCGATGGATTGTTACGTTATGATTGTCTATCTACAAAGTTTATGAAGTTATTGTTGCTGCAATCTTGTTATGCTTAATGCTTGTCACTAGGGCCCGAGTGGCATGATCTTAGATTTAAGCTCTATACTTATTGCTTAGATTGTATCTACAAGTTGTATGCACGTGTCTATGTCCGGAACCAAAGGCCCCAAAGTGACGGAAATTGGGACAACCGGAGGGGAAGGCTTAGATATGAGGATCACATGTTTTCACGGAGTGTTAATGCTTTGCTCCGGTGCTCTATTAAAAGGAGTACCTTAATATCCAAGTAGATTCCCTAGAGGCCCGGCTGCCACCGGCTGGTAGGACAAAAGATGTTGTACAAGTTTCTCATTGCGAGCACGTATGACTATATATGGAAAACATGCCTACATGATTAATGATCTTGATATTCTGTCTTAATGCTATTTCAATCCTATCAATTGCCCAACTGTAATTTGTTCACCCAACACTTGTTATTGGAGAGTTGCCACTAGTGTAGATAGCTGGGAACCCCGGTCCATCTTTCATCATCATATACTCGTTTCTACATGACATTGGAAGTAGTATCAACTATTGTAACATACCAAATTTCAAATAAAGGAAGAAGAACAATTTCAATTATCCAAAATTGAGAACCAACAAAAACTTTTACTTGCATATAGTACCCTGCATAGGACTTGTGCATTTTGAGTGCTATGCCATGATGTTTGTTACTTGGTGTTTGTGATGAACTCTAAAACCCTAGAGTGATCAAGTGATCATCATAGTTAAATACCTCAAAAAGAGAAAGAATTCAAATATCACAAAAACCCTAAAAACCCTAATATAAGGTCTATGTCATTTTTGGTAAATCTGATCTTAGACCCATTTGATCTTCACCAATAATTGTGTTATGATATTAAAGAATGAATACAACTTTGAGAATCAAAGATTTACTTTTCAAATCATTTTCAAAATTGAAAACATGATCACATATGATCATGGTCATTTCTGACTTTTATAGTCTGGTACCTACTTTGAGCCGATCTATTTCAATTTTTCCAAACCAAACAAATCCAACTCTTGGCATGACATCCAAGTACTCAACAAGGTGAACAACTTCTGTAAAGATCACCATATCAAATTCATCATGGATCAAGAGATAGAAGCATGCCAAGATGAGACTTTGAAACATATGTAACAATCTCCAATTTTGAAATGTGATCAAACCAGGCCACCACTTGCTCACCACTTGACCTAGCATTGACCACAAGACCCTCCTACACCAAACCCATGCCTTGGAACCCCCGGACACGACCAAACACGGCCTAGCCATGGCCATGCCGGCCACGTCGCCCACGACACGCCTCCCTCTCTTTCTCTTCATCATCGCCACGGCCACCATGTCCAACGCGTCGCCCATGATCCCAGGAGATCGCCTGTACCCGCCGTTGGTCGAGGAGACGCCGACAAGCCCCGGACGACGCGCGCCCGAGACGCTCCGGTACGCCGCCAACGGCATGGCGACGTCACCCGGTGCACGGACACGTCCACGCGGCGCTCGCCGGATCTCGCCGTACCCGACCATATCCGCGCGCCGTAGTACCTCTCTCGCCACGCGGAGCTCGCCGGACACGCTCACGTCACCCCTAGCGTCTACCGCCGCCGGAGAGGAAGCTTCCTTCCGCCACGGCCGCGGCGATACACGGACGCGCCCGACCGTCGTACGCCCCCATTTGCCGCACCGTTGACGCTCGCAGTACCGCCTTGACGTGGTGAACACGACCCCGTCGTCGCTAGCCCCCTAGCTCACCGGAGACGCCGCGCCCTTGTCGACTTGCCGCAGCACCCACAGCACCCCTCACGCCCTATAAAAGGAGACCTCCCTTGATGATCCAAGCACACCACCATCTTCCCCTCTTCTTCCTCGACCTCCCCAGCACCTCGCCATGATCGATTAGCCACCGCCGCCGCCCAATCGACGCCTCACTGCCGCGGAAGCCCTGCAGCAATCGCCGGAGAAGGAGGCCGCCCCTGACGACGCCGCTGCTACAGGCTGCTTCGCCGTCGTCCACAACCTCGTCGAGCACATTGCCCAACCCTAGCTGGAGCCACGGTGAGCCTCCGACCCCCTACCGCCGCCGTGCCAGTGAACCCATCTCGCCGGAGACGACGATGGCCCAGTGCCGTTCGATCTCATTCTAATCCAACGATCCACTTTAAAACATACCGTTTCGGCTATTATGAGTCGCTGACGGGTGGAGCCCACTGTCAGGCGGCCCGCGCGTGCACAGAAGCGTGGTGGGCTGGCCTTGGGTCGTTTTTAAACGTTTCGGCCCACTTAGCTTCCCCGCGTAGCCCAGTAATTCAAATTCGAATTATCCAAATCCATTTAATTTCAATACTGGTTCCAACTTAGAAATTCAATAGATTGAAATTGGCTAAACCAAATTTGATGAACTTTATGTTGTTGGAAAGCTAAGAAAAAGATCTAACCAATGCCACTGGCCCCATGGTCAGATTCTTGGTAGAATAAATGTGATAAAAATAACAAGACAGGGACTTTTACTTATTCAAATATTTATTAAAAATCAACCAAAATAGATATTAAGTTAATTCCAACTCTAGTAGCTCACATTTGAATTACACTAACTAGTCATCAACCCGTGCAGCCGCACGGGCTAAATATTTAGGAAAAATATTATTCTTATGATACGTTATAACCTCTAGATATGTGTAATATTCATAATTAGTGAAGCAAAATAACAGTGTTCTTCACCGTAGTACATGTATTTAGGAAATAATAGTAAATGCAATGAATTTTTATATTTATCTTATTGTTTATTTGTGTTGGAGCTTGGAGCAAATACAGACAATGTTGATAAGAATCGGTGCATGGAATCATTATTTTTTACTTAAATTTGTTTCTCATTGTTGCCCAAATCTTCTCTGGTGTGTGGTTTATTCCACTAACTACATCAAAATTTCATAAATTATTTTCCACCGGAATATGTCTAATTTAGAAGACATTCTTGGATTATCCATCCCAAAATTCATATAACGCGAGCCTGCAACATTGGAAGCATAATCAATGGTGACTACCCCGTCAATAAGTAGGAGAAACTAAGAGACCGATTTACACATACATACTTTTGAAAGAGCACTCATATTTCAGATTTTCACTTAGTGTTTGATACCGATAGTGTCGTGAGGAATGATACGAACGAACTACATTAAAATAAGTTATCATGGAGAACATATGATGTTCCCTTTTTCTAGATTTATGAAACGGTCTCGAGTGCTTTCTTTTCAATTCTCAACCCTAGGTCACTTGAAGGTATGATTAAAATTTCAAACATATAGAGCACGTATAGAGCACGAATGAACATATGAATATAAGAATATTACCTACAGAAGGAAATAAAACAGAACATGCATGCATTAAGATTACATCCTCTATAGATCTTACCATGTTGACTCAGAAGAGAATGTCAAAAGGCCAATAAGCTATCAGTATAACATGTAGATTGATTCCGGTTCTTCATTCAATGCAAGAGTAAATCCCGTAGATGCACAAATTGGAAAAGAATAAATAAGCTTTGGAAGAGATGATACAATGCTGGGGCGATTATCATCTTATTACTTACCAAGTTCTTCAAATGTTTTAGTATATGTTTGAATCTATGGACCGGACAAACTTGAAACTAAAATATTTATCCACAAAATAAAGTGATATGCAAAATTAGGGAACACACCAACCAAGTACGGTTGTAAATTGTAATTCTTACCGCTGTAAAAAATGTCAATTATTGCAATTTGTATATATCTAGCAAAATATAATGTGCGGGTACAGAGTAGAAGAGAGACCTTACTTGGATCCTTACAATGAAAATTATGTACAAATGAGCAATTTCTTTAGCCCCTTGTTCAAAAGCATGATATATAAGATGCTTATTCTCTACCGTAAAAAATATGCTTCTTTTATACCATTAAAATGGATAGTTCTTTTGTTTTCATAACGCATGGATGAAGCCGCCTAACATTGACCAGAAGCACATATCAACTACATGCTTATCAAGCAATGCATGCAAACCATATGCAACTTAATTTCGTCACTCATGAGAACGTTGTGTACCAAACAACAAATATTGAGTTACTGGTTTCATATTCAAACCTGACGTGAATCCTTGTTGCAGTTTCACTAATATTTAACATATATGGAATGACCTTTAGAATTAACTATTGTAATAATAAAAGCGCTACAACCTGCAATTGCTTTCAGGTTAGCAGCAAATGGCCTCACTGTTTTCCCAATTTTCAATAAAATCATGTTCACACTTCCATATAGGTTTGTCAAACCAAGATATTAATTACCCGTTTTACAAAAGAAAATATTTTTTCCCTGGACATTGCAGCAAATTCATGAAATAAGTACTAAGGTGAATTCGTACATGCTGCAGATAGCTAATTTAACCGGTCCTAAAATATGATTTCATAACAATAGCTGATACAAACACATGAATAATTTCTAGAACAGAAATGGTATGCAGGTAAATATATTATAGAATCACACCTTATGAAAATAAATAGAAGGGCTCCAGCAGGAGATAACAGGAAATGTACACTATTGATGAAACAATCAGCAGTAACGAAGGATGTTTAAGATAAATATGTTGGCTACCTGAATGGTGTATGAGTCAGAAGATAGTCATTCTTTTGTCAAAGCCAAAGTGGGTTCCTGTTAGGAACATGCGACTTAGGAACATTAGCATAGATGCATGTATGGAAGCAGAAGCAGCACACACGAAAGTCATTACCAAAAAAGTAAATACATGAGCATCGGAATAACATGATTTTCTTACCGGTTGAGTGTACAATAAATTTAATAATTATTCAGAGGAAACCCCCTCGATAATATTTGAAACTTCTGCAAGACAAAAAAAAACAATTTTTCAGACACCCAATAGTGCATCGTCCCATAAAGCAGCAGATGATAAGGTGGAGCAGAGTGATTACATAATGATTTGAACTGGAAAAATATAATGTGCATAGTGGATTAATACCACATAATAGGAGTAGAGGCCAATCTGGTCCTTTCTGCATGTTTCATTGGACCTCTCGTCTGGTTATGGTTGCTAGGAGAGGGTGGCGAGGACATCCAAGCGGCCGGAGGAAACGGCCACGGCTACCTGATCTACTCTCAACTGCCAATGCCCATCAGTACACCTCTCCTTCTGCACCTGTGATCGTGGGATTAGTTTCACCTACGGGACAAAGGTAATATTGGATTTCAGCATGGTACGGACTGGAAGATGAGGAGACTCAGAGGATTTCATACCTATTTCCAGATAGATTCCAGTGTGGATGGAACACTAAAACTGGTGACGGCGTGGAAACAAAACGTGGCGAGACGGAGCATAAGCAAAGTTGTACGTGGTCGACATAATCAATTATGCGCTGAAGGACCGGCAGCGAAGCGAAGGAGGCTGCGGAGATATATTTGCCTACGATGACCCATCATATGATCCATGTCGTCAACAATTCTAAGCAAGTCCATCCTTGATCGGATCTGCTCCTGCCTTGCACAACCGGCTGTATGGACGACGGTGTCTACAAATTCTAGAAAAATGAAGCCTCAATCCCTTATGGCTGACGCGAGCGCGTCGTGTGATTATCGCTCGCCGGCAACGACATACAATGGTCTTGCGTCTTCTTGTTATGACGAAGACAGTTTTTCATATCTGCATGTTCCTTCTAGCTAAAAACTATACAGATGAGTTGTACTTGACAAGGACTCTAGCTTGCTTTAAAACAGAAACATTAAGAGATTTTTGTTAGGAAGAGATTGCTTGTCAGGAGTAAAAAAACTATTCAGGATCCAATGTCCGGCCAATGCAATATCTTATCCGTTTAGATGGAGGGTTTAAATTTATGTTACCACGGAGATATCGTTTCAACCCGGTCAGCCTCACGTGACACAAACCGTTCCAAGCCTCAAGTACCAGCAATATTGGTTTCCCCTGCGTGTCATTTTTTTGGTTTTCCCTTGTGTTCCATAATTAAGTAAACGTGTCTACGTAACGTTATGTGCGACATTATAAATAACAACTTTCTTAACTAATCTTAGCCATTAATTTTAGATCTAATTGTCATAAATATTCTAATGATGTGGATTAATGTGGTGTCTCGTATGGTGCCTTCAATTAGTAAATATAAGATTCTGGGACAAGCATATTAAACTAAGAGTGACAACTATGCTTTCAAGAAAATGCTCGAAGAATGGATGGTGACTCAACATAAAAGTATAAGATTGGCCCTGCGCATAGGGAAGTAAGATTGCTCATGTGCTAGAGCTTTTCATTTTGAATGCAATAGGAGTGTGGAAAATATATTTTTTGAGAAGTGCAACTCATGTCAATAGTAGTGATAAATAATATGGTTCATGCATAACACTTCCTATAAGTTGCTCGCCTCATGCATAATATACTAATAGTGCTCACACCTTGTCCTAATTAGCTTGGATTTCTATGGATTTTCATTGCATACATATGTTTCAACCAAGGGTCACAAGGGGGTACCTCCTTGCCTCGTGTACAAAGGTCCTAGGAGATGAATCGCATTTGATTTCTCAATTTTGATAAATCTCAATTTTTTGGACATCCATACCGGGAAGACAAGGACAACAGATATTTGGACTTTTGTTCAGCTGGAACTTCCACCATGTGAACATGGCTTTAGTTGGCAGCCCAAGGTTCCTCTCTAACAATATGCATACTCCAATCTTTGATACTCATGGTAAATCTCCCCTACTTTAGACAAGACGAGCATGCATAGCAATTCACACGATATTCAACAAGGGCATATTGATGGTGTTCCCCATGACAGCATGGTTATCACACAACAAGCAACTTATAAGAACTAAAATGCATAAGACATAATACATACCACAATAGTTATTATACTACTTTCCCATGAACTATAAATTACAGAAAACAAGTGATAATAATTTTGAAGGTTTAAAGGTAGCACACAAGCAATTCACTTTGGAGTGCCAGCGAAATACCAAATATAGGTATGTATGGTGGACACAATTGGATCTTTGGTTTTTAGTAGTTGGATGCACGAGTAGGCTAGCAATAGACTGGGAAGCGACAATCAAGAAAGCAGTAACTGCCATAATCATGCGTGTGACAGATAAAATTAACGGAAGCATAAAATTAATACAAGAACTCCGAGTCAAGATAATTCATCGAGGCTTAAATGAATTTTGTTTTAGTCTTATGCATGCTTGAGCATGTGCCAAGTCGATTCAAATAAAACATCCAGAGGAGGATACCACAATGTCATACCGTTATATGAATAGAGCAATGCAATCAAACATCTATATGGCATGTTACCTACTATTAATAAATTGGTAATCATGAGAGAGCATAAACTACTGAGAATCATCAAGTAGCATACACCTTACACAAACAAACTAAGCATATTCAAATAAATGAGTATATGTACAAAAATGAAAACAAATAGAGTTCATACCAGCTCTTCACTTGTATGGATTGAATAATATGAAATGATAACCAAGATCCAATGAAGTCACGGAAGACCGTTGAACCCTGCAGCAACTTTTCAAAACCAAAGAAGAACAACAAATCTTTTTGGGTTTTCGATTTTTAATCAACACACAAAGCAAAATCTTTTTGGATTTTCGCATAGCAAACCATAATGAGAAAATGAAGCAAACTAAGAAGCAAATAAAGAGAAACAACAGAAATATTTTTATTCTTTTTATGTTTTGGAAAGTAGAAACAAAAGCAAGAACAACAAGAAGAAAGAAAACTAGAATGAACACGCAAATGCAACAAGTGGCAGAAATCTGCCCACCCAGAACAGCAGGAAAATATCGATTTTTATGAAAATGTTTGGTAGATAATCTCGAAAAGTGCTCAACTAACGAAAGTTAGATAACAATCTGGGGAGTATGCTCAAAAATTGGAAGATCAAAATTCCATTCTGGATATTTATACGAATTTTTAAGGTGACAGTACAGAATCTGTTTTTAGACAGCAACTCCCCAAATTCTTACCTCCGTCCTATTAGAGGCTATCCTTGGTATAAAAACAAAATAAACAAGCTAAGGAGAGGTTATTACAGTAGTAAAAACTCCCAAGATTCAAATAAATAGAAATTACTAAAACAAAACTAAAAAAGTGTTGATACTCGTTTTGGGCCGATGGCTAATCAAGAACATAATTTGGCGTTCGGCGTCACAGATGTATTTCTCATTTAGGAGACACCATGTCCACCATTTCAAGTTGTGCCATCATCCGGCTTGATAGCCGATTATGCTAGCACTTAGAGGTGATCAGGATCGATATATGAAGGTTTCCACTGGAGCTCCTTTAAGATGACCTCAAATGAAGAAGTGATATAAACAAAAGTTGTGTGTCTCATCGAAACAAGCAACTTTGGTTTTTGAGTCATCGCGATCCGAGTTAGTATGCAATTTGTGGAGCTAAAATACTACTGGAGCTCAAATTACCGGAGGTGGAGCGCCCGACCATAGAGACCTCTAAGCTAGGGCGCGAGCGGAGTTGGAGCACACGCGAAAACGTCAGGATTGGTCATTTTTCTTGCTACCTCGATTGAACGATCAATATGAACTCGGATGGAAAAGTGGTCAACATGAAAGTTCTTCGTGACGAACAACTTTGTTGTTTACAATATTTTGATTGGAGGTCATTTACTGCCCCAAAGTTGCCACGCAAGGTATTGCAAGTTTTAAACCGAACAGTTTTGGAAAATTCGGACCAAACCATCCGGATTGGACCCAATCTAGGGTTTCGGACGTGAATCCAACCCTCCATCTTGCACGGAAAGTCCAGCCGCCCTTTATATACATGAGGGGTGACGGCCGATTGAACCAACACCAATCGAACAAACACATCTACTACTTTTTCGTGTTCATCTACTTTTATCTCTCTCCCCTTGTATCTTTCTTCTCGTTCTTCGTTGTTCTTTAGGATTGGAGGCTACGAATCCACGAGGTCCTAGGGGCGGTTAGGCCGACCTAGGGCAGCCCATAGCCGCCGCAAGCCCTGACGGGGTCCCTCCCGGGCTAGCGGGTGCTGGCGTGTAGTTGACACACGTCTGTTGGGAACCCCAAGAGGAAGGTGTGATGCGTACAGCAGCTAGTTTTCCCTCAGTAAGAAACCAAGGTTATCGAACCAGTAGGAGTCAAGGAACACGTGAAGGTTGTTCGTGACAGAGTGTAGAGCGGCGCAACACCAGGGATTCCGGCGCCAACGTGGAACCTGCACAACACAATCACAATACTTTGCCCCAACTTAACATTGAGGTTGTCAATCTCACCGGCTTGCTGTAAACAAATGATTAAATGTATAGTGTGGAAGATGATGTTTGTTTGCGAAGAACAGTAACGAACAGAGTTTGTAGTAGATTGTATTTCAGATGTAAAGAATGGACCGGGGTCCACAGTTCACTAGTGGTGTCTCTCCCATAAGATAAATGGCATGTTGGGTGAACAAATTACAGTTGGGCAATTGACAAATAAAGAAGGCATAACAATGCACATACATATATCACGATGACTACTATGAGATTTAATTAGGGCATTACGACAAAGTACATAGACCGCTATCCAGCATGCATCTATGCCAAAAAAGTCCACCTTCAGGTTATCATCCGAACCCCTTCCAGTATTAAGTTGCAAACAACAGACAATTGCATTAAGTATGGTGCGTAATGTAATCAACACAAATATCCTTAGACAAAGCATTGATGTTTTATCGCTAGTGGCAACAACACATCCAAAACCTTAGAACTTTACGTCACACGTCCTGCATTCAATGGAGGCATGAACCCACTATCGAGCATAAATACTCCCTCTTGGAGTTACAAGTATCAACTTGGCCAGAGCCTCTACTAGCAACGGAGGGCATGCAAGAACATAAACAACATATATGATAGATTGATAATCAACTTGACATAGTATTCCATATTCATCGGATCCCAACAAACACAACATGTAGCATTACAAATAGATGATCTTGATCATGATAGGCAGCTCACAAGATCTAACATGATAGCGCAATGAGGAGAAGACAACCATCTAGCTACTGCTATGGACCCATAGTCCAGGTGTGAACTACTCACACATCAATCCGGAGGCGATCATGGTGATGAAGAGTCCTCCGTGAGATGATTCCCCTCTCCGGCAGGGTGCCGAAGGCGATCTCCTGAATCCCCCGAGATGGGATTGGCGGCGGCGGCGTCTCTGGAAGGTTTTCCGTATCGTGGCTCTCGGTACTGGGGTTTTCGCGATGAAGGCTATAAGTAGGCGGAAAGGCAGCGTTGGAGGGCTGACGAGGGGCCCACACCATAGGGCAGCGCGGGCCCCCCTCTGGCCGCACAGCCCTATGGTGGCGGCGCCTCGTCGCCCCACTTCATATCCCTTTCGGTCTTCTGGAAGCTTCGTGGAAAAATAAGACCCTGGCGTTGATTTCGTCCAATTCCGAGAATATTTCCTTTGTAGGATTTCTGAAACCAGAAACAGCAGAAAACAGCAACTGGCTCTTCGGCATCTCGTCAATAGGTTAGTGCCGGAAAATGCATAATAATGACATAAAGTGTGTATAAAATATGTGAGTATCATCATAAAAGTAGCATGGAACATACGAAATTATAGATACGTTTGAGACGTATCAAGCATCCCCAAGCTTAGTTTCTACTCGCCCTCGAGTAGGTAAACGATAACAAGGATAATTTCTGAAGTGACATGCTATCATAATCTTGATCAATACTATTGTAAAGCATATGAGATGAATGCAGTGATTCAAAGCAATGGTAAAGACAATGAGTAAACAACTGAATCATATAGCAAAGAGTTCTCATGAATAATACTTCCAAGACAAGCATCAATAAGACTTGCATAAGAGTTAACTCATAAAGCAATAAATTCTTAGTAGAAAGCTTTGAAGCAACACAAAGGAAGATATAAGTTTCAGCAGTTGCTTTCAACTTCAACATGTTTATCTCATGGATAATTGTCAACACAAAGTAATATAACAAGTGCAATAGGTAAAAATGTAAGAAACAATGCACACAGTTCATACAAGTGTTTGCTTCTAAGATAGAAAGAAGTAGGTAAACTGACTCAACATAAAGTAAAAGATTGGCCCTTCGCAGAGGGAAGCATGGATTACTATTTTTGTGCTAGAGCTTTTCATTTTGAAAACATAGAAACAATTTTGTCAACGGTAGTAATAAATCATATGTGTTATGTATAAGACATCCTATAAGTTGCAAGCCTCATGCATAGATTACCAATAGTGCTCGCACCTTGTCCTAATTAGCTTGGATTTTCATGGATTATCATTGCATAGCATATGTTTCAACCAAGTGTCACAAAGGGGTACCTCTATGCTGCCTGTACAAAGGTCTAAGGAGAAAGATCGCATTTGATTTCTCGTTTTTGATTATTCTCAACTTAGACATCCATACCGGGACAACATAGACAACAAATAATGGACTCCTCTTTAATGCATAAGCATTCAACAACAGATAATATTCTCATAAGATATTGAGGATTAATTGTCCAAACTGAAACTTCCACCACGATTCATGGCTTTAGTTAGCGGCCCAATGTTCTTCTCTAACAATATGCATACTCAAACCATTTGATCATGATAAATCACCCTTACTTCAGACAAGACGAACATGCATAGCAACTCACATGATATTCAACAAAGGTGTAATAGTTGATGGCGTCCCCAGAAGCATGGTTACCGCTCAACAAGCAACTTATAAGAAATAAGATACATAGCTACATATTCTTCACCACAATAGTTTTTAAGGCTATTTTCCCATGAGCTGTATATTGCAAAGACAAAGGATGAAGTTTTACAGGTA
Source organism: Lolium rigidum (assembly GCF_022539505.1). Classification (NCBI taxonomy): domain Eukaryota; kingdom Viridiplantae; phylum Streptophyta; class Magnoliopsida; order Poales; family Poaceae; genus Lolium; species Lolium rigidum. The sequence goes on along the minus strand of NW_025900858.1, from coordinate 43,008 downwards.
GCACTCAAGTAATTTACTTTGGAATGGCAGAGAAATACCATGTAGTAGGTAGGTATGGTGGACACACATGGCATAGTTTTTGGCTCAAGGATTTGGATGCACGAGAAGAATTCCTCTCAATACAAGGCTAGGCTAGCAAGGTTGTTTGAAGCAAACTCAAGTATAAAACGGTATAGCAAAACTTACATATGAACATATTGCAAGCATTATAAGACTTTACACTATCTCCTTGTTGTTCAAACACCTCACCAGAAAATATCTAGACTCTAGAGAGACCAATCATGCAAACCAAATTTTAAGAAGCTCTATGTAATTCTTCATTAATAGGTACAAAGTACATGATGCAAGAGCTTAAACATGATCTATATGAGCACAACAATTGCCAAGTATCAAATTATTCAAGACATTATACCAATTACCACATGAAGCATTTTCTGTTTCCAACCATATAACAATGAACGAAGCAGTTTCAACCTTCGCCATGAACATTAAGAGTAAAGCTAAGAACATATGTGTTCATACGAAACAGCGGAGCGTGTCTCTCTCCCACACAAGGAATGCTAGGATACGATTTTATTCAAACAAAACAAAAACAAAAACAAACATACGCTCCAAGTAAAGCACATAAGATGTGACGGAATAAAAATATAGTTTCACTAGAGGTGACCTGATAAGTTGTCGATGAAGAAGGGATGCCTTGGGCATCCCCAAGCTTAGATGCTTGAGTCTTCTTAAAATATGCAGGGATGAATCACGGGGGCATCCCCAAGCTTAGACTTTCACTCTTCTTGATCATATTGTATCATCCTCCTCTCTTGACCCTTGAAAACTTCCTCCACACCAAACTCAAAACAAACTAATTAGAGGGTTAGTGCATAATATAAAATTCATATATTCAGAAGTGACATAATCATTCTTAACACTTCTGGACATTGCACAAAGCAACTCAAAGTTAATGGAACAAGGAAATCCATCAAACATAGCAAAACAGGCAATGCGAAATAAAAGGCAGAATCTGTCAAAACAGAACAGTCCGTAAAGATGAATTTTTCTGGGGCACTTAACTTTCTCAGATGAAAATGCTCAAATTGAACGAAAGTTGCGTACATATCTGAGGATCACGCACGTAAATTGGCAGATTTTTCTGAGTTACCTACAGAAGGGGCTGCTCAATTTCGTGACAGTAAGAAATCTGTTTCTGCGCTGTAATCCAAATCTAGTATTGACTTTACTATCAAAGACTTTACTTGGCACAACAATGCAATAAAATAAAGATAAGGAGAAGTTTCTACAGTAGTAACAACTTCCAAGACTCAAATATAAAATAAAAGTGCAGAAGTAAAATAATGGGTTGTCTCCCATAAGCGCTTTTTTTTAACGCCTTTCAGCTAGGCGCAGAAAGTGTGAATCAAGTATTATCAAGAGATGAAGCATCAACATCATAATTTTCACAATTTGTCACATTAGGTATCTTAGATGCTCCATTATCCATAGTGGTACTAAGGGCTTTGTCAATTTTAGGCCTATAATAATTTTTTGGCTTAGGCACTTTAGAGACATACATGAAATTTTGCTCCTTACCCACATAGGCTTTCTCCTTAAACTTAAGAGAAGAAAAAGTTGAACCCAAGGTTCCCATAGCTTCTTCAAGTTCACTAATCCTATTGGTTCCATTATCATGAGTAGCACAAGTTTCTAAAACGGCAATTCTCTCATTAATTCCACTTAGAGTTTTATCAAGTTTATCAGTGTTATTAAGTAATATTCCCAATTTAGTCTCAACACATGGAAGATTTTTCTCTATGGCCTCCAAATTTTTCATGACATCTTCAAGAGAGATTTCAATTTTAGCTTCATTAACAGGTGGTATTCCAACTAGACTCTCAATAATGCAACTAGCTTCTAAAGCAGGAGTGCCTAGGAAATTACCTCCCGCAAGAGTATCAAGAACATACCTATTCCAGCTAGAGATACCAACATAAAAGTTCCTAAGCAGGATAATAGTGGAGTGTTTCTTAATGCACCTATGATGAGCATCACTAATTCTATACCAAGCATCTTTAAAACTTTCTCCCCCTTGTTGCTTAAACGAACGAACTTCAACTTCAGGATTACTCATTTTTAGCAGTAGTAAATAAAGCAAACTAAATAAAGTAAATGCAAGTAACTAATTTTTTTGTGTTTTCAATATAGGGAGCGCAAACAAGACAGTAAATAAAGTAAAGCTAGTAACTATTTTTTTGTATTTTTGATATAGAGAGCAAACAAAGCAGTAAATAAAGTAAAGTAAAGCAAGACAAAAACAAAGTAAAGAGATTGGATGTGGGAGACTCCCCTTGCAGCGTGTCTTGATCTCCCTGGCAGCGGTGCCAGAAAAAGTCTGTTGCCGTGGGAGTTAGCAATCTCTGCGGTGTAACTTTTTTCTTCAGTTCCTCGGCAACGGCGCCAGAAAAAGTCTTGCTGGCATGTAGTTGACACACGTCTGTTGGGAACCCCAAGAGGAAGGTGTGATGCGTACAGCAGCAAGTTTTCCCTCAGTAAGAAACCAAGGTTATCGAACCAGTAGGAGTCAAGGAGCACGTGAAGGTTGTTGGTGACGGAGTGTAGTGCGGCGCAACACCAGGGATTCCGGCGCCAACGTGGAACCTGCACAACGCAATCACAATACTTTGCCCCAACTTAACAGTGAGGTTGTCAATCTCACCGGCTTGCTGTAAACAAAGGATTAAATGTATAGTGTGGAAGATGATGTTTGTTTGCGAAGAACGATGAACGAACAGAGTTTGCGATAGATTGTATTTCAGATGTAAAGAATGGACCGGGGTCCACAGTTCACTAGTGGTGTCTCTCCCATAAGATAAATGGCATGTTGGGTGAACAAATTACAGTTGGGCAATTGACAAATAAAGAAGGCATAACAATGCACATACATATATCACGATGACTACTATGAGAATTAATCAGGGCATTACGACAAAGTACATAGACCCTATCCAGCATGCATCTATGCCTAAAAAGTCCACCTTCAGGTTATCATCCGAACCCCTTCCTGTATTAAGTTGCAAACAACAGACAATTGCATTAAGTATGGTGCTTAATGTAATCAACATAAATATCCTTAGACAAAGCATTGATGTTTTATCCCTAGTGGCAACAGCACATCCACAACCTTAGAACTTTCTGTCACTGTCCCAGATTCAATGGAGGCATGAACCCACTATCGAGCATAAAGACTCCCTCTTGGAGTTACAAGTATCAACTTGGCCAGAGCCTCTACTAGCAACGGAGAGCATGCAAGAACATAAACAACATATATGATAGATTGATAATCAACTTGACATAGTATTCCATATTCATCGAATCCCAACAAACACAACATGTAGCATTACAAATAGATGATCTTGATCATGATAGGCAGCTCACAAGATCTAACATGATAGCGCAATGAGGAGAAGACAACCATCTAGCTACTGCTATGGACCCATAGTCCAGGGGTGAACTACTCACACAACAATCCGGAGGCGATCATGGTGATGAAGAGTCCTCCGGGAGATGATTCCCCTCTTCGGCAGGGTGCCGGAGGCGATCTCCTGAATCCCCCGAGATGGGAATGGCGGCCGCGGCGTCTCTGGAAGGTTTTTCGTATCGTGGTTCTCGGTACTGGGGTTTTCGCGACGAAGGCTATAAGTAGGCGGAAGGGCAGCGTTGGAGGGCTGACGAGGGGCCCACACCATAGGGCGACGCGGGCCCCCCTCTGGCCGCACGGCCCTATGGTGGCGGCGCCTCGTCGCCCCACTTCGTATCCCTTTCGGTCTTCTGGAAGCTTCGTGGAAAAAATAAGACCCTGGGCGTTGATTTCGTCCAATTCCGAGAATATTTCCTTTGTAGGATTTCTGAAACCAAAAACAGCGAGAACAACGAATCGGCTCTTCGGCATCTCGTCAATAGGTTAGTGTCGGAAAATGCATAATAATGACATAAAGTGTGTATAAAACATGTGAGTATCATCATAAAAGTAGCATGGAACATACGAAATTATAGATACGTTTGAGACGTATCAGCGGGCTTTCGGGTGTCAAAAGCGCCCGCCAGACTGTCTTGCTTATCGCGCTTCCGGTGAGCCTCCCTCGGCGCGTGTTGTCGCGCATCACGCTCGGCGTCGAGGGTACACGGCGACGTGTTCGTGTGCGAACACACTTTTTGGCGACTCCGGCGGGACGAAGCTTCGAACGGTCTCCAGCCTGTTCTTGCTACGAAAAGAGCGTCATCAAGAGGCTGCAATCTACAATGGTATCATGAATCCCCAATCTCCTTATGTAGATCCAAACAACTCTTATATTGATATTGCTAGATCCTCTGATATATATACTGTATCGGCTAACCCTAGATCTTACTATGTGCATAAGCCGATGCGAAATAATCTCCATACTGAACAACATGATGACTTCAGTTGATCAATATGAAACACCCAATGTTAAAAATTTCTGTAGTATGCAAGATAGTGTTTCATTGTTTTATTCATCGGTAGATAGTTCACAATATACTGTTTCACCTCTATACATGCCGATGGATAGGGAAATTGGACATGCTACTACTAGCTATTTGGCCAATTACCTTGAACCATCATATGCAGCACCATATGCAACGGGAGATATCCATAATTCGGCTCCACACCTCCACAATGGTTATAGCCAAATAAGTGGAAATTCAATAGAAGCTCAGGTGCCCTCATCTAGTGCTGCAGCGTATGAAAACAATGATTGTAGGGGAAAACTTGCAGCTGAGTTCAAGAAGCTAAATGCTCTTCACCGGGAACTAGAAGAAAATCCATGTGATCTTGCAGCAATTCATGCTTATGAATCATACAATAAGAAGCGTGAAGAAGAGCGTCAAGAAAATAATATCAGGTTTTGTCTTTCACAACTACAATGTTTCGGCAACACTTCATTGCCGAAAGAAAAAACAAGCATCAGAGGCCAACAATGTCTAGCTGAGGTTAACGCCGATAAGGTCATTACGTTTGATGATTTATCGGAGGAACAACACCAAGGCTATGAAGTACTAAAAAATAAGCGCAAGGAGGAATTTGAGGTGCTTGAAAATAAGATCAAGGAGGAGCATAAAGCGTACAAGAAAAAACTTGAAGAGGAAGATCTACAATTTTTCCATGCAATGATCAAGAAGAACCCTCAAGATAATGTTACTCCCGTTGGAGAAATCAAGTCCCATCCTCCATGCAGCAATCAAGTTGAACCCTCTGAAATATCGAAGCAAGAAGAAGAAGCTTTGCATAGTAATAAGATCCACGAAGAAAATAAGAATGACTCAGCCAGTATGGTTAATTCGGTTATAGAAGCCGAATCAAAAAGTACATGTGCTGATTCTATTAAATCAAAAGATGCAAACTTCATGGGGCAATATTATGGTGAATACAAAACAACCATGTTTGACTTTTCTAGATGTAAGGGAGCTTACATGCTGCCCTATGAATTTTGTGCCAATAAAACCGATGATTGTAAACAACAGAAAAATATAGCCGAACAATGTTCGGTTGATGAAGAGCATCAAAGTGAAGATGTACAGAATTCAGAACAGCAAGAAGCCAAGACGTTTGAGAGTCATCCAAATACAGGGAAATATATTGTTCAAGTCATGCAACCATCATACTCTCCCAACGTCTTGAAAGAGGTATATCTAGCAAATAATTTACTGGTTTTTCGATTTGGTCAAAGCCATATTGTTGATGTATCTATCAGCAAGATTTTCATGAGAAACTTTGAAAGACCAATGAGGAGAAGTAATTTCTTTGTTAGAAATATAATTGTTACACAACATATCGGTCAACATGTTGCACCATTTAGAAAGACCGATAGTGAAAACTTATTACAACCAAGGCTTTCCACATTGTTCCATTTGAATTTTACATCTACATGGGTAGCTTTGCTTACTTCATACTTGGCTTACATTTGGTCTCAAGTGAGACATATGTATTATAACTATTTTGGTTTCAGAAATTCAAGGCCAAGGTTAGTGTCTTGTGATAAAGCCGATGATACAATAACAACTTATTCAAACACATTGGAAAGAGAGTGTAAAGATCAACACATAGCTGAATGTGGTGATGTAAAATTTGAGCCATTCGGTTGCTTAATTTCAAAGCCATTTTCACAACAAGATCGGCTGGAAGATAAAAGGTGTACCTTTAGTTTGAGCATGTGTGATCATATCTTTGATGTATGGCTGAAGAGTGATTAAATTAGAATCCTTGATCACAATGTTGAGCCATTAGCACAAGGATGAATCTATTGCAAGTTGCATGATTCGTTTGAGCATAGTACTCATAATTGCACCATGTTTCATAAAATAGTACAATCGGCTGTAGATAAAGGACGATTGCAATTTGTTGAAACACAAACAGATAGCCAATCTATTTTGATTGGTATGAATGATCAAAAGTTATTGGATCGGTTACCTCTAGCCGATTCATATGATGATGAGAAGGTACACACGGAAGATAATGGGATCAAGCTTTCAAGTGAAGAAATTATTGAAGAGCATGTTGAAGACATTCTTGAAGCTGGGTGTTCCATTGAAGCTACACCAAGGACATCAAGCACTAGGGGGCAACAACAAAATTCAAAGATCGATGGACGCAAAACGAAACAGGACAAAGGCCGTGATAAGCACAAGGGTAAGAAAACTAAAGTCAATTTCGCAGAGTTATTGAAGAAATATAAGAAGGAGAGTGAAGCAAGGAGTTCTTATCGGCCAAGTTTTGCAAAGTCACCGAGATCACCCCCAAGGCAAAAGTCTAAAGACCGGGACTGGCAACGGGACAAGTTCAGTGCAGCAGCTCCGTATCCTCCCTTTAGGCCGCCAATGCCAATGTCATGGATACCTTCCTATGGTGATTGTTATCCATATCCATCATGGGATCATAGGTATGACCCAAGGGCACGTTATCCGTCTTACTATAGATCATCTAACCCAAATTATGCAGCTCCAAGAAGATCAACATTTGATCAACAATCACATGTCAAAGACCGTTTCAATAAAAAGGAATCGGTTAGGATCTCAAGGAAGAAGAAGGAGGTGGTCAAGCAAGTTTACCAAGTGAAAAAGGATAACCGTAAGTGTGATGTTTCAGATTTGATCTCAAATAAAAAAGAGTCGGTCATGTTGACCTTGGCTACAGAAGACAAAGAGATGAAGCAAGTAAATGCTGGAGCTCGATGTGCCAAATCTGAACAAGTAAATTCGAAGTGTCAAAGTCCAAGAAAGAGACAACATTGTGCAAAACTAAATCACAACCGGGATGCCCACTCGGCTTAACAAGTTGGCAAGAGAGAAAGCTGAAACGGCTTAGTGCCACAAAGCTGAAGACCAAGAATATGGCGTGGGTCCCTAAGGAAGGACCTCAAAGCAAGGAGGATGTGCAAGTTCCTGTTGCAAGGGTAGCAGCAAGGACAAAAGAAGAAAAGACCGAGGCTAGCAAAAGATCAACCCTGAATAGTCTATCATATAATAAGAAGTTTCGGTCAGCACATCGTCCATATTACTCAGTTGTGCCATTTATACATATGCCGTATAGCATATCCCCAGGTACGACAGGTTACCCCCCATGGTCTTATTTTGAACCATGGGTACATCATAATTCTTTCAATCATCAAAGGTTATTGCCAAATCGTTATTCATTTTATCAATTACAATTATGTTGCTAATCTGAGAGGCCGAAATATTTGAAGTTTATAAGTAGAATTTTTGTTCTGTTTATTTCGGCTATACATACTTTAGTGGATGACTTATAAAGGCCTCTTGAGGCAAACAACATATATGGCCGATACATCTCCTATCGCCCTGAGAGAATTATCTAATCATGGACGATGTGGCGTGTTACCATCGTCCATAGTCCTATTGAAACACGAGACAAGGTATGAGTTCATTGAATATTATGCTTATGTTTATGCTTTTGTAATTTGGCTTATGAATCTATGAAAGGCCAAATTGTTCTAAATTTCGTTGTTGGGAACTGACTATGAACATAGTATGGTTGTTGATCTTGTCTCTCTATTACCATGGAGACTGTATGTTGATGCTTCAGTTTTTAAAAGCAATAGCCAATTCTTTGGTATTGTTTATTTATCTCCTAATGGTTCTGTTTTTGAAGCCTCATTCCGCTTAGATTATCGTAGGCTGAATATGAAGCTTTGCTATTCGTGCTAGAACTATTTTTTGCTATAGGTGCTACACATATTGAGGCTTCTAGTGATTCGTTGGTAGTAGTATAACAAAAATCCAAGGTTTGTCAATGTTTCGACGAATCACTTAATATGTATCTTGATAAATCTCTATATCTAATTTCAAACTTAGATTACTTTAGCATTGCTCATATATCTAGGCAAGACATTTGGAATGCAAATGAGTTAGCGCAACAAGCATCTGGCTACCATGATAAATCGTGGCGTTTTTCTTATATCTCATAAGCCGATGTTTGCTCTCGCTGTCATAGGTAAGACCGAATTAAATCTCAATGATTCGGTCACTAATGAAGAATCTAGTGCAGGTGAACAAGAAGATTGGAAAGACCTATTGTTGAATATTTGCATGATCCTAGCAAGAGGACGGACAGAGCTATTCGGCAGATGACTTTTAAGTAAGGTGATTATTTGAAAAAGTTCTACCAAGGTGGCAACCAACCTGAACATAAATGGCCGATATAGAATTATCATCCTGAGAACCAATGACCGATGGAGTGTTGACATCGTCATGTGCAAAAGGTGGAGAAAGTTATTTTCTGGCATGCAAGCTCTGCCAGAAAACAGGGGGGCATGTGTTGATACTCGTTTTGGGCCGATGGCTAATCAAGAACATAATTTGGCGTTCGGCGTGACAGATGTATTTCTCATTAGGAGACACCATGTCCACCATTTCAAGTTGTGCCATCATCCGGCTTGATAGCCGATTATGCTAGCACTCAGAGGTGATCAGGATCGATATATGAAGGCTTCCACTAGAGCTTCTTTAAGATGACCTCAAATAAAGAAGTGATATAAACGAAAGTTGTGCGTCGAAACAAGCAACTTTGGTTTTTGAGTCATCGCGATCCGAGTTAGTATGCAATTTGTGGAGCTAAAATACTACTGGAACTCAAATTACCGGAGGTGGGGCGTCCGACCATAGAGACCTCTAAGGTAGGGCGCGAGCGGAGTTGGAGCACAGGCGGCGAAAACATCAGGATTGATCGTTTTTCTTGCTACCTCGATTGAACGATCAATATGAACTCGGATGGAAAGGTGGTTAATATTAAAGTTCTTCGTTTTTTCGAGACGAACAACATTGTTGTTTACAATATTTTGATTGGAGTTTATTTACTGCCCCAAAGTTGCCACGCAAGGTACTGCCAGTTTTAAACCGAACAGTTTTGGAAAGTTCGGACCAAACCATCCGGATTGGACCCAATCTAGGGTTTCGGACGTGAATCCAACCCTCCATCTTGCACGGAAAGTCCAGCCGCGCTTTATATACATGAGGGGTGCCGGCCGATTGAACCAACACCAATCGAACAAACACATCTACTACTTTTTTGTGTTCATCTACTTTTATCTCTCTCCCCTTGTATCTTTCTTCTCGTTCTTCGTTGTTCTTCAGGATTGGAGGCTGCGAATCCACGAGGTCCTAGGGGCGGTTAGGCTGACCTAGGGACATGGTGTCATAGCCGCCGCAAGCCCTGACGGGGTCCCTCCCGGGCAAGCAGGGTTTCGGGTCTCAAAAGCGCCCGCCAGACTGTCTTGCGTATCGCGGTTCCAGCGAGCCTCCCTCGGCGCGTGCTGTCGCGCATCGCGCTCGGCATCGAGGGTACACGGCGACGTGTTCGTGTGCGAACAACAAGAAAAAAAAGAAAGCGAAACGTGGATATACAAAGTTCCGACGGAATATAATATGTAGATGAGCCAGATGTCGGTATACCACCCCCCAAGCTTAGGATTTTGGCCTAAGGAGTAGTGGCTCCAGGATGGTGGGTCATCTCTAGCATGATCATACCCCGGCCCTCGTGAGGAAGAAGAAGCTAAAGGCCCATAGTCGTAGTCAGGTTGCTGGTATGGGAATCTAGCAGTGTTAGAGGGTTGGACGAAGTTATCTTTGGCCTCCCCTCCATCTGCCTGTGCATGTCGCCCCTGCCCCTCTATGTATGTGTCAAGCTCTTGTTCCGTGAGTGACCATCCTTCCATGGCATTAAGGTTAAGCAAAAGGGGTGCATGCAAATTGACTACACGATCGGTCTTAGTTACCCACCGAGATAATGATTTTCTCTTGAAAAAGATAATTCCATAAGGTAAGTAGTCCATGTTAGCTTCGTAAGAAACAAATTGATGTTGCATCATTGAATTAAGATCAAGCCTCTCCAATGGAAATTGAAAGTCCAAAACATGTGGTTCTAGACCGTGATAGGCTAATAAACGAGAGGCAATGAGGCCTCCACAAACTCCCCCTTTCTCACGGTTAATAGTAAGGCGGGAAGCTATCAAAGCACCCAAACTATAATTCTTTATCTTGTTTCAAGGAAGCAGCTAGGAAGGCTAAATCATGAGAGGATAATTTGCTTGGAACCTTTCTAGCTAGAACGCACTTAGTAATAAAGTAAGCAAAATACCAAATAGAAGGAAGTTGAATGCATCAGATTTTACCGTCCTCATCTGAGAAGCTCCTCCCCTGAAAAATTTCCTTATAGATTTCCAGCAATGGCTTGGGTCTCTCCTTGATTTTCCGCATTATCCCCATTGTGGCACTCTGATAGCTGCACAGAATTCACCGAGAGGCAAATCGACAGCTATATTATATATTTTGTAATGAGCATGGGGTTAGGCAATTTCCAACTAAATCTAAAGTCCTGCACTACATACATAGTTATCTTAACATGTTTGTATGGTTCACCATCAACAAAACTTTCCAACCCTGCATTGGAAACCAAAGTCCGGAAATCCTGCAGAATTCCTGCAGCACTCATGAATTCCACACATGGATAAAGAGAAGGAAAAATTACTTCTTCCCGGTGAACCTTCATGACTTCATTCAAATCTAGTTCATGTTGGTTGAGTTGATATGCATTGCCTTCCATCTCTGAAATTTTTAACAAACCTCATAAAAATGATTTTAAGACAAACAAATGAAGGAGAACATTATGGAGACTTGTAAGAGGACTAAACATGCATCAAAACAACTTATCACATCATAATACAAGCATGGAAGCTCACTTATCATGTCATCTACAGCAACAAAATATTCAAGATATACTTCACCAACCAAAATTCTACTTAGATAATCGGAGGAGTCACATACCGGAGAGCAAATGCTTCAAATTTCAGCAAGAAATATGGGTTGAGGAAGGAGATCGAAAATTCGCGATGAAGAAAAGCAAGAGCACGGGTTTGAGCAATGGTGGGGTGGTTTTTCGGGAGAGGGAAGGGAATGGCAGAGGAGGGAGCAAGTGGAGGGCCAGGGGGCCCACATCTGCCCTTGGCGCGGCTAGGGGGCCAGCCGCGCCACGACATGGTGTGGTCGGATGGTGGGTCCCCTTGGGCTGCCCCAGGTGCCTCTCTGAAGGGATTCGTAGCATAGAAAAAAAAATTTCCTACCGCAAGAACGAATAACAAGCCAAGATCTAATCTAGTAGATGGTACCGATGAGATGTATGTGAGACTAACCCTCGAAGATTCCAAAGCCTACGAGATTAGATCTCGTGGTTGATGTAGTCGATCACTTGCCGCTTTCAAAAGCGCGTAGAAGATCTTGACGGTGCCACAGTCGGGCAGCACCTCCGTACTTGGTCACACTTCGGTGTTGATGACGACGTCCTTATCCCTGTTCCAGCGGGCAACGGATGTAGTAGATCCTCCTCGGAATCCCGCCAGACGACGACGTGGTGACGGTGGTGGTGGAGATCTCCAGTAGGGCTTCGCCGTAAGCGCTGTGGGAGAAGAAGGAGGAGGGAGTAGCTAGGGTTTGGGAAAGTGGGGGGCTTGGGGCGCCGGCCAGGGTGCCCCTTGGTGGTGCGGCCAAGGTGTAGGCAGCCCCTCCCCTCTCCTCCCCTTTAAATAGGTGGAAATCCCTAGGGTTTGCCCCAAAACCACATTGGAGTCCAACTCCAAAACTTACCAAATTCGGGAAACCTAGACAAGGTGGGATTCCTCCCCTTCCTTGTGGTGTGGCCGGCCACCTTGGTGGAGTCCACCATGGACTCCACCTTCCCACTTGGTGGGTTGGTTTGGGCTGGTAGAGTCTCTCCGGGACTCCTCCTTCCATAGTGATTTATTCCGGATGATTCTAGATACTTCTACAACCTTCCATTAATTCACCGGACCACTTCCAAACTTGGAATGTGACTTCCTATATATGAATCTTATTCTCCGAACCATTCCGAAACTCCTCGTGATGTCCTGGATCCCATCCGAGACTCCAAACAACATTAGAATTTCATTCCATATTCCATATCTACTTAAACGACACCAAACCTTAAGTGTGCCACCCTACGGTTCGAGAACTATGCGGACATGATCGAGACTCCTCTCCGATCAATAACTAATAGCGGGACCTGGAGATCCATAATAGCTCCCACATATTCAACGATTACTTCGTGATCAAAAGAACCATTCACAGACGATACCGACTCCCTTTGTCACGCGATACTTTACTTGTCCGAGGTTCGATCATCGGTATCTCCATACCTAGTTCAGCCTCGTTACCGACAAGTACTCTTTACTCGTACCGTGGTATGTCATCTCTTGTGACCTAGTCACATGCTTGCAAGCTAATCAGACAACATTCCACCGAGAGGGCCCAGAGTATATCTATCCGTCATCGGGATGGACAAATCCCACTCTTGATCCATATGCCTCAACTCGCACTTTCCGAATACTTAATCCCATCTTTATAACCACCCATTTACGCAATGGCGTTTGATGTAATCAAAGCATCCTTCTGGTGTAAGTGATTTGCATGATCTCATGGTCGAAGGACTAGGTAACTATGTATCGAAAGCTTATAGCAAGTTGAACTTAATGAATTGATCTCATGCTATGCTTACTATGGGTGTGTCCATCACATCATTCACCTAATGATATGATCTTGTTATTAATAACATCCGATGTTCATGATCAGGAAAACATGATCATCTATTAATCAACAAGCTAGTTAAATGAGAAGCTTACTAGGGACTCTGGTTGTTTACACAACAGACATGTCTTAATGTTTCCAGTTAATACAATTATAGCATGGAGTGTAAACATTTATCATGATCACTAAGATATAACAATAACTATTTTATTATTGCCTCTCGGGCATATCTCCAACAGTCTCCCACTTGCACTAGAGTCAATAATCTAGTTTACATTTGTGTTGGGGGGATGACCCCCGGTATGCCAAAGGCATGCCAAACCGGATGGTTTGAGCTATCGGAGTACCGATTTAAAGGTTATTCGGGACTGTGAAGCTAAGATTTTGGCTAAGTGAGTCTATACCGGTATCCCAGGAGGGGTATACCGGAATGGGCTAAGAAGGTACCGGATTACCAGTACAGGCTACACTGTAGCACGTCGGCAAGACTGGTCAAAGATTCTCTCAAGAGCTAGAGGACAAGGATGAGCGAAGCACTTCAGCTTTAATCGAAGCTCTGAGGAAAAAGCAGATGATGACGTAAAAGGTACCAGAGGATGTCACCACTCCTGATTAAAGACAAACCGGCGTCACCGGTAGCCAAAGAGGCTTTGTAAAGTAGTTTGTCTAGTCAAAGCTGCCATTAGGGTTTCCTAGGGTTTCTTCCCCTGTAAGCCACCCTCTCCCCTATATAAGGAGAGGGAGCACACCCTATCGTGGGTATGTACGATGTCCTACCTTGTATCTGATAGCTTGTAACGTACTTCGATGGAATAGATAGAGATTCCTAGTTGAGATAATCCTTGTGTTCTTCTTCTCCTACCTCTGGCCAAGGCCAAGTTCATCAGGAAAGCATCCGGGAATCCATCCGAATTCATCCCCATATAACCAAAAACCCTCCCCCGGATCCTCTAGCGCACATTCGGCCCCAACTTAAGCCATCCCATGGCATCTGTCTGTTCACCACGACGACAGTTGTCGCCCACCGTGGGGCCAGCAGCTGCGCTTGCTGGAGTTCATATTCGGGCGGGCCTCCTCACCATCGCCGGCAAGCGTGTCGTCACCGCGCTCATCGACCGTGTCTTCTCCATGGACTTCATCAACGACAACACGGGCTGCTTCGCCAACGGAGGTAAGTTCCCCAAGAGCGGCCGCGTCATCGAGTTCGGGAGCTTTCGCCTCTACTACGGCACCGTCCCCGAGCGCCAGTGCCTCTCGCCGGTGCTGGTGGCTCCGGACCCGCCAAGGTCTGCGCTTCGCAGCGGCCACACCGCCGGTAGCGTCGAAGTGCTGGTGGTTGGCGCAGCTGATGCTGGCAAGGGAGCTGCGGCGGAAGGCGCAGGACAGACGAAGTCCACGCGCACGGCCAAGCCGCCGACCGAGCGTGACCAAGTGGTTGCGGGTGCATCTACAGCGCCACCGGAAACTCCTCTCCAAGCTGCCATGAGCGTGCTGGCGACGCCCATCGCGCAGAACATCGATCCAGCAGTGGCTCAGGCGGAGCTGGAGGCGCTGCGACAGAAGCTGCACTCCGGAGGCGCGGACATCATCCGGGCGCAGCGAGAGCTGAACCTAACCCTACGTGAGTATAACGCTACCCATGGCTTTGCTTCTGTTAGCGCTCAGGCTGCTAGATTACCGAAAAACCAGCTTAGAGCTCGCAACCTAGATCAGGATCTGCGTAAGGAGATTCTTGCCGGAAAAAGTACCTCTGCATCTTTGAGCATTGTAGAGAAACCTAAGTACGATGAGTCCGGATAAAACCATAAAAGCTGCTAGGGCTGCAGTAGAGCTGTGTGAATCACTTACCGGAGAGGCTTTAGCAAAACAGCAGGATCATGTTAGGGAGTTGCTTGACATAATTCAGGAACAAAATGCTGAGCAGCTTGCTCAGGTAAACAAAGCTGCAGCTTCAAAATCTGTGCGTTCTACAAGGAATGCCGGAAGTAAGTCCCATGGGCAGGCATCGTCCCCCCATCCGAACAAGAGAAAAGAAAGAGAAGTGAATGCGCAGCAGATGACTGTGTAAGATCCGGTACTTGCCGGAAAACAACAAGCCGGGCGACACGAGGCCGGTAGAAAAAATCAAGGAGCAATACGCGGTTATGTCGGAAAGGGCTACGCCGAAAATGATTATGCGGGTAGAGAAGAAAGCGGGCAAAACTATCACGCACCAAGAGCTGCCTATGTTGAGGAGGAAATGCCTCTACCAAGGTACCGGCAGGCAAGAGCCGCGGTACCGGAACGATACGATGAAGCTGATTCAGGAACAGAAAGAATCGCGGCCTACCGGAACCCTCTGGGGGAACGCGTAGGAGAAAGATGCCTGCCAGACCGGGAAGCGAGGCACAGGCTGGACAGAGTATACTTGTCTGAGATGATCGAGGCAGAAGGTCCTCCTGGCCCAAAATGCTTTGGCCCACGGATCATGAAAGAGGAACCACCGGTTCGCAACTTCATGTTGCCCCGTGACACAAAAACATATGATGGCACCACTAAGCCGGAAGACTGGCTTGCGGATTACTTGACCGCAGTTTATGTTGCTGGTGGCGGAGGAACCGTAAAAGGCGGAGGAAACCGGCGCTGGGCCGTGAGAATCGTACCATCTTTCCTGGTAGGACCGGCACGCATTTGGCTTAACAACTTGCTGTCAGGAAGCATAAATGGCTGGCTGGACTTTGAGGAAGCTTTCGTGAGCAACATCAGCAGCACCTACCGGAGGCCAAACAGGCCGCAGCAGCTCGCTCTGTGCGTGCAGCGCTCCAATGAAACATATCGGGATTACCTGACCCGGTGGAACTCCCCAAAAAACTCTTGTGAAGGAGTAATCGAGGCACAGGCCATTGCTTGGTTTTGCAATGGGTGCAGAAGAGGTTCACCGCTGTGGCAAAAGCTACAGAGAAACATGCCAACAACTAAGGCAGAAATGATACGTGTGGCAGATAGCTACGCATTGGGAGACCCAATGCAACCGGCAGTGCAAGTTGATCCGGCGCAAACAAGCCAACCGCGCCAAGATCAATACCGGGATAACTGGCACAACAAAAGAAGGGAAGATTTTCCGGATCGGAGGTATGGTCCGCAGCAAGTAGCCGCGGTGCAAGATAACTTTGGCCCCAGCGGAAGCCAGAGGAAAAAAACCGGATCGCAGCCATGGGCGGGTCCTAAAAACAATGGGTTGAAAAGAAGCCGTGGGGAGAGAAAAAGAATTGGCAAGAACATACAAGATACACCATGGAATCAGCAATGGAACAACCATGCCGGTGGCACACTCCGAATCCGGCGAAGCAGGCAAACCATTTGACAAAAGATTGTTCCTGGACCAAATACTTGATGTTGAAAGGTGCGGTAAAAGATGTGCAAGCACAAGGCTGTACTATGTTGCTACCACCATCGCAAGACCTCTTGTGGCAACAACTACCACCGCCACCACCGCTTAACGGAGCAAACGCTCTACCGGTACAGCCTCAGCCAAACCGGCAGCAGCACTAGCAAGTTCATCAGGTGGGAGATGGCAATGGCAAACCGCCACCGCCGGCACCTTTGGGCCGGAATATTTACCAGGATCCGGACCTGTGCTATGTTGTGTTCGTCACTGAGCCAATAGATAGGCAAAGTATGCATCGCCGTTCCATGGAAGTGAACGCGGTCATGCCGGCAGTACCAAAATACATGCTATGGTCAGATCAGGAGATTGTCTGGTCATTCAAAGATCACCCAAAGATAATGCCAAACCCGGGTGGCTACGCTCTTGTTGTGGACCCTATCATGCATGGGCCAACGACTCGAGTCCAGTTCAGCAAGGTGCTGATAGACAATGGGAGCAGCATAAACATTATGTACCGGCATACCATGCATACACTGGGGATAACAGAGAACATGCTACAACCAACTCACACAACGTTCCACGGAATCGTTCCGGGACTGTCATGTTCGCCCATGGGAAAAGTCCGGGTTGATGTGTCATTCGGAGGACGCGACAATTGCCGGGTGGAAAACCTTCTGTTCGAGGTGGTGGATCTAGAAAGTCCTTACCATGCACTGCTGGGGAGACCGGCATTGGCCGCATTCATGGCCTCAACTCATACGGCGTATCTCAAGATGAAGATGTCGGCACCTTGTGGACCCTTAACTGTGGTGGGAAACAACAAAGTCTCACTGGAAACCGCTTCCGCCGGATCAAATCTAGCAGAATCGCTGGTAATCGCAGAGGAAAAAAGGAGGATGCAAACCTCAGTTGCGTTGGCTCAATCCTCGCAGTTGAGCTTAGCAACAATGAGTGGCAACTTGGGCACACCGGCATTCAAGCCAACCAAGGAGACAAAAGACATTGTGCTGGACCTGGCATACCCTGAGCATACCGTTCGTATCGGTGCTGGCCTGAGTGAGGCATAGGAAAGCGCGCTCGTCAACTTCCTCTGTGAGAATCGAAATATCTTTGCCTGGTCTACTGATGACTTGGTAGGTGTTCCGAGGGAGTTGGCTGGGCACTCTCTAAATGTCTGGAAGGTTGCGAAGCCGGTAAGACAGCCCTTACGCCGGTTCGCTGAAGACAGGAGGAAAATCATTGGAGAAGAAGTGACAAAGTTGCTGGTTGCCGGTTTCATCGTGCAAGTACTGCATACCGAGTGGCTAGCCAATCCGGTGTTGGTCGAGAAGAAAAAAGAGGAGGAACCCAAAGCTCCAAAGGTGTGGCGCATGTGCATCGACTACACAAACCTGAACAAGGCTTGCCCGAAAGATCCTTTCCCTTTACCCCGAATTGATCAAGTGATCGATTCTACTGCTGGCTGTGAGTTGTTGTCTTTTCTGGATGCTTATTCCGGTTTCCACCAGATTCCCCTGAAAAAGGAAGATCAAACAAAAACTGCATTCATTACCCCGCACGAGGCTTATTGCTATGTTACTATGCCTTTTGGTTTGCGCAATGCTGGTGCAACGTACCAGCGTTGTATGCAAAAGTGTCTGTTTGATCAAATTGGAAAAAATGTGCAAGTCTATGTGGACGATGTCGTGATAAAAACTAAGGTAAAAGAAACCTTGATCGATGATCTGAGTCAAACGTTTGACAACTTGAGGAAGTTCCGGATGAAACTCAATCCGGCAAAATGCACCTTCGGTGTCCCTGCCGGCAAATTGTTGGCTTTCTCGTATCAAGCCAGGGAATTGAGGTTAATCCGGTAAAAATCCGGGCCATCGAAAGAATGACTATACCACAAGATCTCAAAGATGTGCAAAAGTTTACCGGAAGCTTGGCATCGCTAAGCCGGTTCATAAGAAGGTTGGGAGAAAAGGCTCTGCCACTCTATGCTTTGATGAAAAAATCAGATACTTTCGTCTGGACCCCTGATACGTCTCCGACGTATCGATAATTTCTTATGTTCCATGCCACATTATTGATGATATCTACATGTTTTATACACACTAGTTGAATACCCGTGCGTCGCCACGGGTTTTAAAGTTTGTTGTTATTTGTAATAAACGTGATAATTTATATGTACATCGAAAGATAGCCACATAATATTGCAAAAATAATAAGGTTTTATGTTGCTTAAAATGTAATCCAAATAAAGTAATCACCCTTGATTAAGTTGTTCTATTTGTTTCACGAATGAGCATGACTATCATGCTAAGTCTCATGTGTTTCCCATTTTTTGGTGACTAACATAATTATTTTTTCTTGTTGTGTACCTTATTTTTTTATACCGACCATCCGGGACAAAAGAACTTATATTCCCAATTTAATCCATATTCTTTCCATCCGCTTGCGCTCTTCCTCCTATAGGAATTAGCTTCCATATGTAAGAATTATCACTATCGACTCACTGAATTTAGAATCCAATCATATCTTTTTTTGTAATTTTATGAAGTAAGAACAAAAAAAAATTAGTTGATATTAAGATGTGCAAATAATCAATTGCAAAATTATATGGACACTGGCCGTTAAATACCTCCACTTTGCATAGGTAATTTGAAAGATAGTAAATGAAGTATTCATGAAAGGATGGAAAATGAGATAGTAATTGACATAGAATAACAAGCACAATATTAAAAATTAATATATGAATGTCATCGAGGAATGCCCTCGATATTGGTTGATAAATATATTCTAAAACCTTTAAAAGAAATTATGATTCAGAGAGATTCTGTACAAATAAGAAAAATTTACATATAAACTACAACATGACTGTACCTACCCTACAGCAACACCCTAATGTGTATTTAAATGCTGATACAGCGTCGTACATTGCGTTTTTTCGGTGTTGCAAGGATATAATGCAACAAATATTGATGTGTTTGTAACCAAGTAAAAAAGTGTTGCAAATTCACAACAAAGGTCAAGCAACATTTGTACGCGGTGGTACAACCTAGACAGATTTCTAAAAATCAAGATAAATATTATTTTCTCGGGTTCGAGCGACTATAAACATGCATGTATTTTTCCTATACAAATTTTTTTACTTCACAAAAGACAAAACAAAACACACAACTGAGAGTGAAAGTGCATTGATAAAATACAATTCAATATTTATCAACTGAATCACCATTCGACATGAATACTATCTGTACACAACATATAAAAATAATACTGCTTCGAAATTTGATGTTCTACTAATCCTATATATAATCCTAATATTCTCCCTTTATACATGCTCGGAAGTGATATCTAAATATAGGAAGTCCTTGCTGATCTTTTGGAGGATTCATTTTTTAGGCCTGCGACATAGAGAGAAAAAGTTAAAACAGTTAATTTGTCATGCACAATTGATTCCAAGGTACTTGAGTCGAAGTATTTACCGGGCCCTTGACCACATAGTGTTTGCATAAAAAAAATAGAGGCACATGGTAAGATTTTGGGAAACAGAGTACTCACTTAGCTGATTCAATGACGCTTGAGTCGGAGTTTTTACCGGGCCCTTGCACGCAATAAACCTTCAGATGAGGAACATTTCAGTTGCAGTGCTTGAACAAAAAGATATAGACAGTGCCAAGTTAATGAAAAATACAAGTATTTTTGTCGATCCGTAAATGGTGGACATTGGTGTAAGCATATGATTGTTTCAAGCCACGTGCCCTCTGCTTCTGCCCTTTTGTAATGTCAATATTATAAATGCAGTTTAGACTGATACTCCAAACTAAGTACATGAGAAAAAAAAAATGAATATGCTCGTTGTGCACATGGTTCCACTTTTCCTTTTCTGTTTTCCATAGAAAGTTCATGAAACAACCATGTACATGTTCATATACAGCTTTGTTGACCATGGGGAAATTATCAAAACATGGAAGTGCTTCAACCAATATAAGAATACGGGGCAACTTAGCAAATTAGAATGCCAACGGGCTGTGTCTAGGGGCTTTGTTGATTGCCAGAACTTGATATAAGGAATATTGATTGACATCCACCCCGAACAAGAGAAGATTGAAGATCTTTACCTGGCTAAACACATTATCTAGCTCTTTTATCAAATAAAAAAACACATTATCTAGCTCCATTGGTAATTTGACGGGCTTGTCACACCTCCGAAGGTACGAAGTAGTAATGATTCTGACACAAATGCAACATTTTTTCTTATTTGTATATGGAAATACAAAACTCAAAAAAGTAGACGACCTAACAACCAACTATTCTGAAGTGGAATCATACACAATCTTAGAATAGAACTATCTATTTTGCAGTAATTTCGGATTTAATGTTAAGATGAGACCAAAATTTAACCAGATCATTCCATCAACACAAAATGTAAGCTGAAAACCAACCGTCATTTTAACTCAGATAACTCCTGGAACAAGCAATGGGTGTATAGATCAGTGAACTACGAGGGTTTACCATGGTTAATTATCAGCCATGGCAGGCCATATGCAGGGTACATATTTCATATGGGGAGGAAACAAGGTATTGTTTATGCGATGTACAAAAAAAATGTAGTCATTTGGATCAGGGATCACCTACCTGGATGTAGTACTGATGTACGGAAATAATAAACACCGTATTCTCCATGATGATAGAATCAATCTGTTCCCTGTGATACAAATGACTAATGGGCAGAGTGATCTGGATATAACCGTGAATGACCGTCTATTGGGCAGTTGCGTATAAACATGCACTAATGTTAATCATACTATTCCATATTGTGTTTTTCAATAAAGATCTCCACATAAATCTGAAAAGAAAAAAAGAAGAAGTGAAAAAATGCAAACTGTGCCTACAATGCTCGCAGGTGCTAGAAAAATTCCCAACTAAAGCTGTAAGAAAGGAAACCTTAGAAAATAAACATGATGCTTGATTCGCGTCCACAATCAGCTATGTGGTTCAACTGCAGCCATAAAGTCATGAGTCATACAGACACCCGAAAGAGGACTGAAGCTAGAAAATGGAACAATCGTTTCGTTACCTTCTCGAGGGAGGGAGAAGCAGGCATAATTCGAGATGAAGAGCAAGGCTGGACTGCCGGATGTAATGGAGCTCCAGAACATGTTAAGCCGTAGCAGACAGGGCAACGAGCAAGGAGAAGGCGATGGTGACATGGTGTACACCCATGTCTCCCACAGCCTAGTTCTTCCCCTCACCCAATCACCTCCTCCACAATCGAGCTGAACCCGCACTACTATCTTCCTTCGTCGCTGCTGCCGCGTAGTTCTTGCCTGGTCTCGCGCCGCCGGCGCCCCTCCTTCACGCAATACGCCTGGGCAGCTGCCGTGTCCAGAGTCTGGACTCGTCAAGCGGCATGTCGTCGCCGAGCGGATCCGGACTCCGGCGGAGGCGGTCTCGAACCGCAGGGAGAGGAAGCACGAGAAGGTCGAGAAAGGTTAGAAGGGGTAGGGGCTTTACCTCCGGCTCCGGGAGCGGGGGCACGGGCTACGGCTCGCACAGGGCTCCGGCTCCACGACCGCTGGCGTCGGCGGTTCCTCGACGACCGGCTCCGGCGGCGTGGGCTCCTCGTTGGGTGGCTCTGAGGGTGGGGGAGGCGGATCGACGATCTCATCTCCTTGATGATGAACCCTTATGATCTTGCAGGCCGTGCAGTGTCGGCGAGCCTATCAATCACAAACTCGTCCTTCTCTGATCTTCCCAAGAACTGCATCCATTAACGAGCACAAATTAAGCTAACAACGTCATCCTGCCGAGCACCTTCTCGATCTTGCTGTGATCGGCATCTGAACTTGCACTAACACACCAGGTAAACGGAATATGCACCATCTCCAGGGCAGAGACGCATGGCGGCGCTCAATCTCGCAAGAACTAAAGTGGGGAAGGAGCACAGGGCGGGGCAAGCTGGCTGTGGGTACGTGGGAACGTGGAAGATTGGGTCAAGCCAGGATATGGAAACCGAAGTGCAGGTCACCGCTAGGATCGTGAGGGCAGGTAGTTTCAAAGGGGACACGATGGCCCTCTTTCTCGGCACATTTTTTCTTGGTGGGAGGTGGACGACGTACCAACGTACCATCCTACCACCTCTAGGCATTTAATATAGTAGAGATTATATGTCGTATTTATGCATTTTCCGGCACTAACCTATTAACGAGATGCCGAAGAGCCAGTTGATGTTTTCTGCTGTTTTTGGTTTCAGAAATCCTAGTAAAGAAATATTCTCGGAATTGGACGAAATCAACGCCCAGGGGCCTATTTTGCCACGAAGCTTCCAGAAGACCGAAGAGAAGACGAAGTGGGGCCACGGGGCGCCGCCACACTAGGGCGGCGCGGCCCAGGAGGGGCCCGCGCGGCCCTAGCGTGTGGGGCCCCCGTGACGCCTCCTGACCTGCCCTTCCGCCTACTTAAGGTCTTCGTCGCGAAACCCCAGCATCGAGAGCCACGATACGGAAAACCTTCCGCGAGACGCCGCCGCCGCCAATCCCATCTCGGGGGATTCGGAGATCACCTCCGGCACCCCGCCGGAGAGGGAATCATCTCCCGGAGGACTCTTCACCGCCATGGTCGCCTCCGGGAGTGATGAGTGAGTAGTTCACCCCTGGACTATGGGTCCATAGCAGTAGCTAGATGGTTGTCTTCTCCTCATGTGCTTCATTGTCGGATCTTGTGAGCTGCCTAACATGATCAAGATCATCTATCTGTAATTCTATATGTTTTGTTTGTCGGGATCCGATGGATAGAGAATACTGTGTTATGTTGATTATCAATCTATTACCTATGTGTTGTTTATGATCTTGCATGCTCTCCGTTATTAGTAGAGGCTCGGCCAAGTTTTTGCTCTTAACTCCAAGAGGGAGTATTTATGCTCGATAGTGGGTTCATGCCTCCATTAAACTGGGACGAGTGACGTAAAGTTCTAAGGTTGTGGATGTGATGTTGCCACTAGGGATAAAACATTGATGCTATGTCCGAGGATGTAGTTATTGATTACATTACGCACCATACTTAATGCAATTGTCTGTTGTTTTGCAACTTAATACTGGAATGGGTTCGGATGATAACCTGAAGGTGGACTTTTTAGGCATAGATGCATGCTGGATAGCGGTCTATGTACTTTGTCGTAATGCCCAATTAAATCTCACAATATTCATCATGTCATGTATGTGCATTGTTATGCCCTCTCTATTTGTCAATTGCCCGACCGTAATTTGTTCACCCAACATGCTATCTTATGGGAGAGACACCTCTAGTGAACTGTGGACCCCGGTCCATTCTTTTATACTGAAATACAAATCTGCTACAATACTTGTTTTATTGTTCTCTGCAAACAATCATCATCCACACTATACATCTAATCCTTTGTTACAGCAAGCCGGTGAGATTGACAACCTCACTGTTTCGTTGGGGCAAAGTACTTTGGTTGTGTTGTGCAGGTTCCACGTTGGCGCCGGAATCTCTAGTGTTGCTCCGCACTACATCCCGCCGCCATCAACCTTCAACGTGCTTCTTGGCTCCTCCTGGTTCGATAAACCTTGGTTTCTTTCTGAGGGAAAACTTGCTGCCGTGCGCATCATACCTTCCTCTTGGGGTTCCCAACGAACGTGTGAGTTACACGCCATCAAGCTCTTTTTCTGGCGCCGTTGCCGGGGAGATCAAGACACGCTGCAAGGGGAGTCTCCACAATCCAATCTCTTTACTTTGTTTTTGTCTTGCTTTATTTTATTTACTTACTTTGTTTGCTGCACTTATATCAAAACACAAAAAAAATTAGTTGCTAGCTTTACTTTATTTACTGTCTTGTTCCCTATATCAAAAACACAAAAAAATTAGTTACTTGCATTTACTTTACTTGCTTCATCATGTTTCCTTTTAATTTTACCGCAAAAGACATACCGGTAGGACGTGGGTCTATAGTTGGGAGAAATAATATAGAGAATTTTTCAATCATGTTAGTACCGTTGAAGATTTTGAAGATAGACAGTTGGTAGAACTTGCTCCTAATTATGAAATTGCTGCTGCTTTAGTTCGCATGTTGGAAACTAAATTTGTTAATCTCAATCCTATAATCCAACACATGTTTCTTACAGTCGGTGATATGGAAGAAGGGGAAAAGAAAGATTTTGTTTTAGAAACCCTTCTTAGAGAATTTGGTAGTATAGCGAGAGAGGCTAGAAAGGTCTTTATTAAATATAAGATGCTTGGTTCTTATACCAATTTTGTTAGTATCCTTGAAAAGATGGAGATGGAGAGAGTAAGGTACACTAATAATATTAATGATGGTGGGGAGATCAAAGCACCAATACCATGTAAGCTCCTAGCAATGAATGAAGCGTTAGAAAATAACTATGCTTGGCTTGTTCCTGAAAATTTGTTTGATGAGAATAGCAAGCCCAAGACTAATGAAAAAGGAGCCGCTGAAACTTATGTATCCAATATACTATGCATGGTTGAGAAAACCCCCAACACCTCTGGTTATGATGTTGATACTTCATCTCTCGATAATACTTGATATACACTTTCTGCGCCTAGCTGAAAGGCGTTAAAGAAAAGCGCTTATGGGAGACAACCCATGTTTTTACTACAGTAATTTTGTTTTATATTTGAGTCTTGAAAGTTGTTTACTACTGTAGCAACCTCTCCTTATCTTAGTTTTGTGTTTTGTTGTGCCAAGTAAAGTCTTTGATAGTAAAGTAAATACTAGATTTGGATTACTGCGCAGTTTCAGATTTCTTTGCTGTCACGAATTTCGACCTGCCTCCCTGTAGGTAGCTCAGAAAATTAAGCCAATTTACGTGCGTGATCCTCAGATATGTATGCAACTTTCATTCAATTTGGGCATTTTCATTTGAGCAAGTCTGGTGCCTCAATAAAATCCATCTTTACGGACTGTTCTGTTTTGACAGATTCTGCCTTTTTATTTCGCATTGCGTCTTTTGCTATGTTGGATGAATTTCTTTGATCCATTAATGTCCAGTAGCTTTATGCAATGTCCAGAAGTGTTAAGAATGATTGTGTCACCTCTGAACATGTTAATTTTTATTGTCCACTAACCCTCTAATGAGTTGTTTCGAGTTTGGTGTGGAGGAAGTTTTCAAGGATCAAGAGAGGAGAATGATGCAATATGATCAAGGAGAGTGAAAGCTCTAAGCTTGGGGATGCCCCGGTGGTTCACCCCTGCATATTTTAAGAAGACTCAAGCGTCTAAGCTGGGGATGCCCAAGGCATCCCCTTCTTCATCGACAACATTATCAAGTTCCTCCCCGAAACTATATTTTTATTCCATCACATCTTATGTGCTTTGCTTGGAGCGTCGGTTTGTTTTTGTTTTTGTTTTGTTTGAATAAAATGGATCCTAGCATTCATTGTGTGGAGAGAGACACGCTCCGCTTGTTGCATATGGACAAGTATGTCCTTAGGCTTTACTCATAGTATTCATGGCGAAGGCTGAATCTTCTTCGTTAAATTGTTATATGGTTGGAATCGGGAAATGCTACATGTAGTAATTCTAAAATGTCTTGAATAATTTGATACTTGGCAATTGTTGTGCTCATGTTTAAGCTCTTGCATCATATACTTTGCACCCATTAATGAAGAAACACCTAGAGCTTGCTAAATTTGGTTTGCATATTTGGTCTCTCTAAAGTCTAGATAATTTCTAGTATTGAGTTTTGAACAACAAGGAAGACGGTGTAGAGTCTTATAATGTTTACAATATGTCTTTTATGTGAGTTTTGCTGCACCGGTTCATCCTTGTGTTTGTTTCAAATAACCTTGCTAGCCTAAACCTTGTATCGAGAGGGAATACTTCTCATGCATCCAAAATCCTTGAGCCAACCACTATGCCATTTGTGTCCACCATATCTACCTACTACATGGTATTTCTCCGCCATTCCAAAGTAAATTCCTTGAGTGCTACCTTTAAAAATTTCCATTCTTTACCTTTACAATATATAGCTCATGGGACAAATAGCTTAAAAACTATTGTGGTATTGAATATGTACTTATGCATTTTATCTCTTATTAAATGCTTGTTGTGCGATAACCATGTTTCTGGGGACGCCATCAACTACCTTTGTTGAATATCATGTGAGTTGCTATGCATGTCCGTCTTGTCTGAAGTAAGAGAGATCTACCACTTTAATGGTTAGAGCATGCATATTGTTAGAGAAGAACATTGGGCCGCTAACTAAAGCCATGAATCATGGTGGAAGTTTCAGTTTTGGACATATATCCTCAATCTCATATGAGAACATTAACTGTTGCTACATGCTTATGCATTAAAGAGGAGTCCATTATCTGTTGTCCATGTTGTCCCGGTATGGATGTCTAAGGTGAGAATAATCAAAAGCGAGAAATCCAAAATGCGAGCTTTCTCCTTAGACCTTTGTACGAGCGGCAAGGAGGTACCCCTTTGTGACACTTGGTTAAAACATGTGTATTGCGATGATCCGGTAGTCCAAGCTAATTAGGACAAGGTGCGGGCACTATTAGTATACTATGCATGAGGCTTGCAACTTGTAAGATATAATTTACATAATACATATGCTTTATTACTACCGTTGACAAAATTGTTTCATGTTTTTAAAATAAAAGCTCTAGCACAAATATAGCAATCGATGCTTTTCCTCTGCGAAGGACTTTTCTTTTACTTTTATGTTGAGTCAGTTCACCTATCTCTCTCCACCTCAAGAAGCAAACACTTGTGTGAACTGTGCATTGATTCCTACATACTTGCATATTGCACTTTTTATATTACTCTATGTTGACAATTATCCATGAGATACACATGTTACAAGTTGAAAGCAACCGCTGAAACTTAATCTTCCTTTGTGTTGCTTCAATACCTTTACTTTGATTTATTCCTTTATGAGTTAACTCTTATGCAAGACTTATTGATGCTTGTCTTGAAGTGCTATTCATGAAAAGTCGTTGCTTTATGATTCATTTGTTTACTCATGTCATTACCATTGTTTTGATCGCTGCATTCATTACATATGTTTACAATAGTATGATCAAGGTTATGATGGCATGTCACTCCGAAATTATCTTTGTTATCGTTTACGCTTTCGGGACGAGCAGCGAACTACGCTTAGGGATGCTGATACGTCTCCGACGTATCGATAATTTCTTATGTTCCATGCCACATTATTGATGATATCTACATGTTTTATACACATTATATGTCGTATTTATGCATTTTCCGGCACTAACCTATTAACGAGATGCCGAAGAGCCGATTCTTGTTCTCGCTGTTTTTGGTTTCGAAATCCTAGTAAAGAAATATTCTCGGAATTGGACGAAATCAACGCCTGAGGGCCTATTTTGCCACGAAGCTTCCAGAAGACCGAAGAGAAGACGAAGTGGGGCCACGAGGCGCCGCCACACTAGGGCGGTGCCGGCCCGGAGGGGCCGCGCGGCCCTCGCTGTGTGGGGCCCCGTGACCCCTCCGACTCCGCCCTTCCGCCTACTTAAGGTCTTCGTCGCGAAACCCCGCATCGAGAGCCACGATACGGAAAACCTTCCGAGACGCCGCCGCCGCCAATCCCATCTCGGGGGATTACGGAGATCACCTCCGAAGCACCTGCCGGAGAGGGGAATCATCTCCGGAGGACTCTTCACCGCCATGGTCGCCTCCGGAGTGATGAGTGAGTAGTTCACCCCCGGACTATGGGTCCATAGCAGTAGCTAGATGGTTGTCTTCTCCTCATGTGCTTCATTGTCGGATCTTGTGAGCTGCCTAAGATGATCAAGATCATCTATCTGTAATTCTATATGTTGTGTTTGTCGGGATCCGATGGATAGAGAATACTATGTTATGTTGATTATCAATCTATTACCTATGTGTTGTTTATGATCTTGCATGCTCTCCGTTATTAGTAGAGGCTCGGCCAAGTTTTTGCTCTTAACTCCAAGAGGGAGTATTTATGCTCGATAGTGGGTTCATGCCTCCATTAAATGCGGGACGAGTGACGAGAAAGTTCTAAGGTTGTGGATGTGTTGTTGCCACTAGGGATAAAACATTGATGCTATGTCCGAGGATGTAGTTATTGATTACATTACGCACCATACTTAATGCAATTGTCCGTTGTTTTGCAACTTAATACTGGAAGGGGTTCGGATGATAACCTGAAGGTGGACTTTTTAGGCATAGATGCATGCTGGATAGCGGTCTATGTACTTTGTCGTAATGCCCAATTAAATCTCACAATATTCATCATGTCATGTATGTGCATTGTTATGCCCTCTCTATTTGTCAATTGCCCGACTGTAATTTGTTCACCCAACATGCTATCTTATGGGAGAGACACCTCTAGTGAACTGTGGACCCCGGTCCATTCTTTTATACTGAAATACAAATCTGCTGCAATACTTGTTTTACTGTTCTCTGCAAATAATCATCATCCACACTATACATCTAATCCTTTGTTACAGCAAGCCGGTGAGATTGACAACCTCACTGTTTTGTTGGGGCAAAGTACTTTGGTTGTGTTGTGCGAGTTCCACGTTGGCGCCGAATCTCCGGTGTTGCACCGCATCTACATCCCGCCGCCATCAACCTTCAACGTGCTTCTTGGCTCCTCCTGGTTCGATAAACCTTGGTTTCTTTCTGAGGGAAAACTTGCTGCTGTGCGCATCATACCTTCCTCTTGGGGTTCCCAACGAACGTGTGAGTTACACGCCATCAACCCCTCAGGCAGACGCAGCGTTCAAAGAGCTAAAAACAATGCTGGCAACTGCGTCGGTATTGGCTTCGCCGCTAGAAAGAGAGCCCATGCTGTTGTACATAGCAGCAACAAACCGGGTCGTGAGTGTTGTAGTTATGGTGGAAAGACAAGAGGAAGGAAAAACCGTGCAAAGGCCGGTATACTACTTGAGCGAGGTGCTTTCCCTCTCAAAGCAAAACTACCCTCACTTCAAGAAAATGACCTACGGCGTGTTCATAGCCGCCACAAAGCTCAAGCACTACTTTGAAGAACACCCAATGAAGGTGCTGAGTGAGGCACCCATTTCAGATATCATGTGCAACAAGGATGCCAGCGGCAGGATTTCCAAATGGGCAATTCAGCTATCACCGTACGTACCGGTATACGAGAGAAGGGACGCCATAAAATCACAAGCCTTGGCTGATTTCTTGGTTGATTGGGCGGAAATGCAATACAAACCGCCGGAACAAAAGATAGAATACTGGAAAATGCACTTTGACGGATCCAAGCTCAAAGAGGGTCTAGGTGCCGGTGTGGTTCTCACCTCACCTAAAGGAGACCATCTGCGGTATGTTCTGCAAATACACTTCAGGGCGTCAAACAATGTCGCGGAGTATGAGGCTCTAGTCCATGGGCTCAAGGTCGCAAAAGAAATCGGTGCTCACCGGATCATTTGCTACGGTGACTCAGATCTGGTGGTTCAACAATGTTCCGGAGATTGGGACGCAAAAGATGCCAACATGGACTCATACCGGTTCCACGTGCAAAAGATTGCCGGATTCTTCGAGGGATGTGAGTCTCACCATGTGCCGCGGGCGGAAAATGAAGCCGCAGATACGCTTTCTATGTTGGGCTCCTCCAGGCAGGAAATTCCTCCCGGAGTGGCTTTGGCTCACCTAAGGACGCCATCGAGTAAACCAAGTCCGGAATCGGAGTCAATCTTTGTACCGGAGTCACACGTTGTGCCAATGGACATTGACGTAGGAAACCCGGGGACTGTTCCAGTAAACCCGGGGACTGCATGATCTAAGCTGGAAGAGGCTATGCTGGTGGACAATATGGAGATAGACGTACCGGTATTTCTGGTTCGGGAAGCACCAACTTGGGTTGAACCTATTAAGGAATTCCTGATCAACGACAACCAAAGTTCAAGAAAGTGCTAGCTTGGCAAAAGAACTTTGTGACTCATACGCCAAAAAACCCAGAGAGGTAGGCAGAGCCAAAGCAAAAGAACCAAGTGTGCATCAGATTGGATGCGGAAACAATTCCGGAGTCTTCACAGTGCAAGATAAAAGCAAACAATAAGCAAAGTGCTAAGGTAGCATACGAACTTAACTTGATAAGTTACCGGTATACAAGATACCGGCATAATCAGTTGTAGCACAACCAAAAGAACTGCGAAGTTTTATATTACATCAAAGACCCCGGCATACCGGGGTAGAATTTAAAAGACATTGTTTTCAGCCAACAGATATAACAGGCACAAGATGAGAATATCTAAGCGACAGGGGGCTGCAGGCCGGCTTCAGGAGCTTCCGGAGGGGCATCGCCTTCTCCGGCTTCCTCATCCTCCTCGTCATCAACGTCTTCTTCGTCGTCAGTGAGTGCATCCCTAACGTCGGGAGGAGGAGGGATGAAGGTGCGCATGTGGGCGAATTCCGCAATCCGGTAGGCGCGGTCCTTCCGCTTTGCGGTTAGGACTGGATCCTTGTCAGTGGGTGCATCGCCGCGAAGGCTGTGGAGGGCGTCCAGATCCAGTTCTTGGTACCAAGAACAGGCAACGCGTAGCGCTGCATCTGCTCCAGCACGGGCCGCTGAGCACTTCCACTCGCGGATCCTCCGGCAAGCATCCTTCAGGCGGTCGGAGATGAGCGTCAGGTTGGCCGGCATCGCTTCCCCAGGCCACAACACCTTGAAGATCTGCATGGCCACGCCCGGCAGATCGACCAAGTGCCGGTCCACAGCTCGCATGTGCTAGATCCGGGCGGCATGCGCGACCAAGTGGTCATAAGCGTCCCAGGGCGCATCCGGGTTGCTCATAGCTTGCTCAGCCCTGCGTTCTGCTACCTTCTTCTGCTCATGTGGCTGCGACTCCGGGAAAAGTTCTAGAAGGAAAGAACAAAGAAGAAAAAAGTAACCGGTGTAAGGACATACCACCAGAAAACATAAGCTTATAAGCGAAAGAGAAAAGAAGAACGGCTTACTGAAGGCCAGGGCATCGGCCTGCATGACCAACCGGTCATATTCAGCCTGGTTCGTGGCGAGGGTGGCGATCCGGTCTTGCGCCTCTTTCTGCGCCCGGGTCTCCTCTTCCAGCTCCGCCGGCAGCACCGCGCTGGAGTTGGTGAACTCCTTCAGGGACTCATCCAACATGGCCTCAGCTGCAGCCTGGGCCTCCTTGAGCTCCCGCGAGTGCCGGAGTTCAGCCTGCATGAGCTACTCCTTTAGCTCAGAAGAGATTTTCTCCTGAGCGTCCAGAGCTTTGCGGTGCTCCGAGACAAGCTGCTCCTTTTCAGCTGGAATCCGGAAAAGAAATGTTAACAGAAAGATAACCGGTAGATTAAAGAGAGGCAAGACAACCGGAAGAGAAAATGGTACCTTTAAGCGCGGAGAGCTGAGCAGTGAGGTCCTCGGAGGAGACTTCCGGAAGAGCTGGTGTGCAAAGAATTTATAAGTACTGAAAGGAAAAAAGCAACCGGTAAAAAGAAGCCGGAGGCGCAGAAACTAACCTTGGCACTTGCTGTGGGCCTCAGAGAGGTACCGATGCTCCCACAGAAGCTCCTCGAAGAGCTGCTTCCGGGTGTCCAGCGTGCTCTGTTCAAGTTAAAGAGTTCCGGTAAGAAGATGCCGGTATTGAAAGAAGTTTCGTGCTATGAGTTGCGCTCTCAACCCGAAACTCGGGGACTGGCTATGCCTGTTTTTTATGTTTCCAAGAAAGTTTCGCGCTAAGAACTGCGTTCTCAACCTAAAACTCGGGGACTGAGAGGATATACATATAAATTGGAAGATTGAAAACCGGCATAAATTTAAGGAACTTTGAAGTTTGTGCAACTTACCACCACGTTGTTGTTGGCATCATGCCACGCGGTGTCAAACTCTCTGACCGCGCGCCTGAGCCGGCCGAAGTGTTGCCCGGTGCTCCGAGGGCCAGCAGGATCAACCACCGGTAGCTTGTCCTTCTCGAGGCCGCGCGTCGCTGGGGACAGATCTGCCTGATTCCACTTTTCAGCGTATTCAAGCAGATGGCCCAGGTTGGCTTCTCCGCGGTTAAGCTCGGTGATCCGGCCCAGCTGAGCTGAGGCCGTCTCACCGGCCGCAACGGCGGCGCGGCCGGCGTGCAGTACTAGTGCCTGCGAGCCAGATGAGGTGGAGGTCGCCGCGGTGACCACCGCAGCGAGTTCCTGGGCAGTGAGCTTGGTGCCTTCTGGAGGTGTTGGCTTGGCGGCGGCTGGCTTGCCGGTAGGGCAGCCGTAGGAGGTGTTGGCGTGCCCTTGGACGGCGTAGAAGCTTCCGGTGCTTCCTTTGCCGGGGGAGAGCTTGCCGGCGCGGAAGAATCCGGCACGGTCTTGGAGGGGGAAGAGGCAGGTGCTTTCTTTTTCTTCTTCTTGGGGACGGAAGGAACCAGAGGTTCCGCCCTCCCAGCATATGCAGTGCCGGCGCCGGTGTTGCTGGCGCCGGTGTCTTCGGCTTCAAGAGGGGAAACGAGATCCTCCTCCGCACGGTGATGAGGAGGTTCAGGGGCCGCGTGCCCCGCACCTGTGTTGCCTCCCCGAGAGGAGGCAGGAGATTTGCCGGCACCAGAAGGTACCGGACTTGGTTGAGGAGGAGGAGAGGCCCTGGCGGCGTCCTCGGAGGTCTCCGGCCTCATGCCGGTGGCGCTCTTGGTAATCCTAAGCGCAGGCCTGAAAAGATAAAGAAAAGAGAGAGTCAGAAAAAGCAACCGGAAGAAAGTCTCAAGCAAAAGACAAAAGAAAGGAGAAAATCCGGAAGCTTACCCGGTAGCGACCGGAAGTTGTTTCCGGTACCGCTTGACGGTGCCCTTCTTGCCGGCGTCGCCCTTCCTGGAGCGCTTGGCGGGTGGATCCTCGCTCAGGCCGGCCTCGGAGGCCGGAGCCTTGTTCTTCTGGCCCCGAGAGGTGAGATTGTCCAAGAACTCCTGGCCAACCTCTGCTTGCAGGGGTGCAGCGTGCTCCACGACCTGTGGGTTGGAGCTGGCTGAGGGGAGATATACAAAGAGACAATATATGAGGAAGCGAAAGAACAAAATACCTCAAGAATAGAGACCTCGTCATCAGAACCGGAATCATTGGCTGAAAAGTTACCGGGGCGCGAGGTATGGGTCCGGCCCATCTTGTGTTTGTTTCCGATCACATAAGGATCCGGGTCCACCTCGTCCAAGGGGCGCTTGCGGCAAGGGCCTCGTGCCTCCGCAACAATGCGAGGAAAATGCTCGCAGGCCTGAAAAAGAGAAAAAAGATAGTTAGCTACACATCAGAGGCTACCGGAAAAACAATCCGGATTACTTAAGCTCTTACTTCGGCAGATGGAGGATTGGTGGAGCTGAGGGGAAGGAGGCCCCAGGGCCACTCCATCGGCATATCGGTTTGGCAAATTTGCCTAGCCTTAAGGACCACGTCCGTTTTGCTTAGAGTGCAGCTGGTTATCTTAGTGGGATCACGGGGGCCGCACATTTGGCTCATCTTGTGAACCTACGCTGGAGGGGGAGAACCCGGCGTGAGATGAACGTGCGGATGATATCGTCGGAACAGACGTCCGTGTCCTTGATGAGCTGCTCCATGAACCGGACAATCCGGTTGGTTTCGATATGGGAATTCCCCGGATTGTGCTTCCAGTTGGCCCTCGATGGCGTTCCCGGATGGTAGGCCGGTAGATTGATGAAATCAGCGGCGCCCTTGTTCCTCACATAAAAGAAGGTCTGTTGCCATGCCCGGCATGACTCCAGACCGGAGCATTTGAAAAAGGGGCTCCCCTGGCGTGCGCTGATGGTGCAAGATCCGGATTGGACCGGAGATTTGGGCTTGGGAATGTTTGTTCCCTGGACCGAGTTGATCCGGAGACAGAAGAAGCGAGCGAAAGCTTCAAGAGTAGGGAGGAGACCAATGTAGGCCTCCATGAAAGAAACATAGCAAGAAAGGTAAAAAAATGGCATTGCCAGGAAGGTGATGAGGTTGGAGTTCATAAAAATCGAGAAATTGGCGGAAGAAGTCAGAAGCCGGTACGCCGAAGCCGCGCTCAAAGTGAGCAGAGAAAACTATGACTTCTCCCGGTTCGGGCGCGGGCTCCCGCTCGTTGCCCGGAATCCGGCAAGACACCTGTGCCGGTATCCTGCGGGAGCGATACAGCCAATCGATCTCCGGCTGCTTTACATCAGAGCCCTTCCAGGTGATCCCGGCCACGTTCACACCGGAACCTTGGTCGGAGCTGCTGGCTTCCTGGCCCCTTCCGGTACCGGCTTCCGGAGCGGATGATGAAGCATCCATCTGGGCGAGTTCAGCCTCCAGCCCGTCGGAGGCCTGGTCGGGGTCGGCTGAGATTTCTTCCCCGGTAGATGCGGCGAGGGTCTCGCTGTGATGGCTGCTGGTGGCAGGTTCGGAAAGGTACTCTTCGGTAGACATTCTGGCCTAAAAGTTTCAGAGATCTACCCACAAACAGTTTTCCCCAAACCTAGCCGCTCGTGAAGATCTACGAGTAAGAGAAAAAGCAAAAGGAAAGGGAAGATAAATACACTACCGGCCCAGAAGCAATGCAATGAAGGAGGAAGAAGTAACTGAGTTTGTGAGGCTAACCTGGGGCGACGGTGAACGGCGGAGACGTCGGCCACCGGAGTCAGGCAAGCTTGCAGACATCAATGACGAACAGAGAATGAGGAAGAGGGAGTGCCGTGAAGCGCTCGAGGCAGAAGAGGCGAAGGTGCGCGGTGAGTCTCCGCGGAGCAGAGCCCTGCGGAGCTTCTTTGCAAGTTCGTCGGAGAATAGAGCTTCGGCGGCGAGAGGAGCGCAAAGGGCGGAAGTTGCGAAGTGCTGTGGAACTGGGAGAATGCGAAGAAGAAGACGATGTGGAACCGCGTCGCCCTTTAATAGAGGAAGGAGTAGTGGGCCAGAAACCGCTGGGCCGCGGCGGTTCGCTTCGTGGGCCGCCACGTGGCGCAATGATACACGCGCAGAAAATAGAAAGACACAGGGAAGCCACACGGATCCGGAACTGCGGCGAAGATCCGGTGTGGCGCCATAAATGCTAGCGCAGAAGTCGAAGGGAAGTGACCCCTGACACTGCTGCTTCTGAAACAGTGCGCATGTCTCTGACATGCACTGTATTCGAGATATCCTCGACTTCACATAGGAAGGTTTTAATGACAAAGATACCGGAAAAGCTCGGTATGGAGAGATAAGTTCGGCAAAGACGCCGGAAAACTTGAACCGGGTGCCTAAAGGATTAAACCGGCACCTTGAATGATGGGAACCTGGCATGGTCCATTGGATAGGATCCACCGGACTATACCAGCTTCGGGGACTAATGTTGGGGGGATGACCCCCGGTATGCAAAAGGCATGCCAAACCGGATGGTTTGAGCTATCGGAGTACCGGTTTAAAGGTTATTCTGGGCTATGAAGCTAAGCTTTTGGCTAAGTGAGTCTATACCGGTATCCCAGGAGGGGTATACCGGAATGGGCTAAGAAGGTACCGGATTACCGGTACAGGCTACACTGTAGCACGTCGGCAAGGCTGGTCAAAGATTCTCTCAAGAGCTAGAGGACAAGGATGAGCGAAGCACTTCAGCTTTAATCGAAGCTCTGAGGAAAAAGCAGATGATGACGTAAAAGGTACCGGAGGATGTCACCACTCCTGATTAAAGACAAACCGGCGTCACCGGTAGCCAAAGAGGCTTTGTAAAGTAGTTTGTCTAGTCAAAGATGCCATTAGGGTTTCCTAGGGTTTCCTCCCCTGTAAGCCACCCTCTCCCCTATATAAGGAGAGGGAGCACACCCTATCGCGGGTATGTACGACGTCCTACCATGTATCTGATAGCTTGTAACCTACTTCAATGGAATAGAGAGATTCCTAGTTGAGATAATCCTTTGTGTTCTTCTTCTCCTACCTCTGGCCAAGGCCAAGTTCATCAGGAAAGCATCCGGGTATCCATCCGAATTCATCCCCATATAACCAAAAACCCTCCCCCGAATCCTCTAGCGCACATTCGGCCCCAACTTAAGCCATCCCATGGCATCTGTCTGTTCACCACGACGACAATTTGTAAAGATATAACACCTTGGCCTTCTGGTGCTTATCATAATTTGCTCACGGGAGAGGTTTCAGTCAACGGATCTGACACGCTAAAAAACGTATGTATTTTGCAATTCATTTGCGTCTCAACGCATCACTCATGTTCCAAATGAGTCGGCATTAATAATATATGTTCTTTCTTCTGGTGGAACCTTAATTCCGCGGTCTTAAATATGTCACTAATATTGTCACACACAATATAGCTTCAAAGTTCTGACACTATCGGAACTACACCAAGTTCTCAAAGAACTCCTCGACTTAAAACTCCTCGACCATTGTCAAAACAATGATATACTCTGCCTTCGTTTGTAGAATCCGTCACAATATTTAGAACTCATCTAAATCTAGCATAGACTTCTTCTAGCTCATTGTGCTACCTTTTAAACAACACTTAGCCTAACTGAGATTGAAATTCATTTTTATATGTGACAAACTAATATCGGTGTAACACCTTACAGCGATTCATTTGTCATTACCCCATATAAAACTTACATATTTATATCCTCGGCTCTGACAAAGCACTCAGGGATATTCTTACAGTTGTCCAATGATCAGTACATGAATCATTCTAGTATATGCTCTTAATACTTTAGAGCACAGGACATCTGATTTTGTACATATTATTCGTGATCTAAAATCACTCATGTGTTTTTACTCATCGAGTGTCAAATACACTCAAGTCTTGTTAAACCTTCACATGGAAAAGAACACCTTCTTACTGTTTTATATTGAACTACTTCAATATTCACTCTATGTACTTTGACTTAAACTTATTTTTCGTTTCAATCTATCTTCATAGATCTTCATGCTAAATCTGTTTTTAGCCCACATCCTTTCATTGAAATTAATTTTCAATGAAACCTTCTAATCACATCAACTACATGATTACATTATTTATAATCAACGATATGTCATCTACATAAAGTATTATAAATATGTCTCAGCGCTCCCACTTAATTTCTTGCAAATGTAAGCTTCTTCATCGTTTTCGATGAAATCATAACTCTTTGATCATTTCATCCGGTGAAGATTCCAACTCCGTGATACTCACTTCATCCAAGTGAAGTTTGTATACCTTTTAGTATTCTACGGACTAGCAAAACTCTCGATTGTATCTTGTATACACCTTTAATACACACTTCGTTAAGTAATGTATTTTTCCATCCTCCTAGCATATCACATAAAAGAAATATGTAGCGATTACTAGAACAATCCGCATAGACTATAAGCATCGCCATTGAAGATCTAATCTTATCGCAGTCAACTCTTTGAACTTTGTCTTAAACAATCTTTTGACAAGTTGAGCTTCTTCAAGGATATTATATCCAAGTCTATAAATTTTATAGATCTATTTACTTTCAAAAAGTATTTATTCCTTCAAAAGGTTTATCAAGCTCCAAGCTTAATTTTAGATACTATCTTGGATTTCATGGCTCTTAGCCATTTTAACGGAGTCAGGGCCCATCATAGCTTCTTTGTATGTAGTTGGTTTATCATTGTTCAAAATCAATCCTTTGTTCACAGATCATTTATTTGATCACAAAATAAACCATACCTACAAGGTTCAATAGGTACTTCGATCTCCATGATTATAACACTTTGTAGACATGGGAGCCATGATCGTCGTGGCTGCTTCTGGAACCACTTCCGATGTTTCGCTACTCTGATCATCATGCTCAGGTTCATCAACCTTATCAAGTTCCATTGTCCTCCCACTCAAATACTTCGCTAGAAACAATTTCTTGGAAATGAGCAAGTATCATCGACAAACACTTTTGTCTTTGACTTCATAGTGGAAAGAATTCCCAAATTGTTCTCTGGGATAACCAGCAAAGACATTCATCCAATTTTGGTTGTAAACTCATTTACTTATGCTATGCATACAAAAATTTAAGAAAGGACTATTAGGGTTTATACCCATGCTATAACTCATATGGTGTCATTTCAACGGATTTATGATGACGCTCTATTTAGTGTAATAGCGGTAGTCTCTAAAGCATAATCCACAAAAATATAATGGCATCATTTTATTTTATATCATCATTAATCCAACAAGGTTAGGATACGTCTTTCGAATACTCCATCATAACTATGGTGTTCCGAGAAACGTGAGTTGTAGAACAATTTCATAACTCTCTTAGATGTTCGCTAAAAAACACAATTCAAATATTTCCACCATGATCCAATCATAGATATTTGACTTTTCTATTACGATGATTTCCACTTCATGTTGAAATTTATTTGAATCCATTCAAATGTTTCAAACTTCTTCCTTATCGGATAAATATATCCACATATATATATACTCAATTAATTGTTGGAAGTTTTCATGCAGTAGAAGAATCTCCCCACAGAACTATGCCCAGTGAACCATATACATCAACATGTATGTTTCCACTAAGTCAGTTGCCCGTTCTACTCTTGGCCTATGAATGGTATTTCAGTCATTCTCTTTAGAAGAGATTTGTAGGCGCCAAATGATTCAAAAATCAAATGACTCCAAAAATCCATTTGCGTGGAGTTCCTTCATGCGTTCCTTTCTAACATGGCCTAAATTGCGGTTCCACAAATAAGTGGAATTCAAATCATTTGCCTTATGTCATTTTAGCGTCAGTGTTATGCATGTGTGTTTCACCATTAAGATTTATAATAACTTATCCATCATACATGGAGTACGGTCATAACTTTGAACAACTCATTGCTTTTATTTGACTAGAGCTAAATAACAATTATTAAGTTATTTATTATATATCTGAAGGGCTAGGTAGAATGGCAACGACGAACATAATAACACTTTATTTTGTCCAGACGTGCATTATTACCACATTCCTTATCAGTCACTTAGGCCATTGTATTCTTGTATTGCGTTGTGTTGTATGAAATCTCATACCAACCAATATGGTACTTATACCCAAGAATTCCATTGTGTGACCAATCAAAGAATACATTCATAACATGTATATCATCTATATACACATGAGCTAGACTTTCTAGTCTTTTCTTTCTTTCTGCCAAAATCCTTTTGTAGTTTCTCTTTCGACTTTCCTCATATTTCTGAAAACACTTCAACATCAATAACTTCTAGGCTCGTTGGTCAAATACCAATAACCTTGAGGTTCGCACATTGAAGTTGATCATCACCTGACATGTGTTCTGGATTTCACTATTAGTAACTTTTTAATGTGATGAACAATTTCACTCATAATTTTACCCATCAAATCATGAAAACTTCATGATGAAGCTACTATGGCTCACATGGATATGCGAATAATGTTAGTGCCCAACTAGTTGGAGGATCGGGATGCCTAGCGTCTTCAACCTTCGTACATTCCCATAAAACTTATGAGTTTATGTAGTCTCACTAAATTATATTCTATTATCTTGTAATAAGGTCTTAGATATCACATATATCTCATACCTTTCTTATTTCTGAAAACAAACTTTTCATCTCCTTTCTTTTCAAACGGATTCGAACATCAAGTTTTACGGAGACAAGATAATTTTAGATACTAATTGAAATCATTGCTTTTCGAATCAGCAATTTGAGGATTACCAAAATTTTGCTATAGGACTTAATTATTTCTTGATTCTTTAACAATACGGTACCAAGTTACTTGTCAGATTTAACAGTATTTCTATCTCAATTACAAGCATTGCGTAAAGTAGAAAATGGATGCCAATTCTACAAAATTTAATTCAAATAATATTTAGACTTTGTTCAGGATAAATTTGAGTTTACTATTAATTCTTAAATTAACTATGTGAACTCCCACTCGAAACAACATCCTTCGCATTATCTTAGTGATCACACAAACCAAATCCACTACACCAAGTCCGATCTTCACGAGAAAAGATGTAGCTTCAAAGGCAAACACTCAAAGTGTTCATCATATCATTCATATGACTCATGCTCTACCTTTCGGTATCCCATGTTCCGAGACCATGTCTGTACATGCTAGGCTCGTCAAGGAAACCTTAGTATCCGTGTGTGCAAAACTGGCTTGCACCCGTTGTATGCACATGTAGAATCTATCACACCCGATCATCACGTGATGCTTCAAAACGACAAGTCTTAGCAACGGTGCATACTAAGGATGAACACTTTATTATCTTGATATTAGTGAGAGGGATCATCTTATAATGCTACCGTCGCGATCTAAGCAATACAAGATGCATAAAAGGATTAACATCACATGCAATTCATATGTGATATGATATGGCCCTTTAGTCTTTGCGCCTTTGATCTTCATCTCCAAAGCACGGACATGATCTCCATCATCAACGGGCATGATCTCCATCATCGTAGGAGTAGCGTCAAGGTCAATGGCGCCGTCTTCATGGTTGTTCTCCCATGTAGCAACTATTACAACTACTTTGAAATAATACCTCAACATGAAATATAAAGACAACCATAAGGCTCCTGCAGGTTGCCACAATACAATAATGATCATCTCATACATATTCATCATCATATCATGGCCATATCACATCACCAAACCCTGCAAAAACAAGTTAGACGCCTCTAATTTGGTTTGCATATTTTACGTGGTTTAGGGTCTTCGAGTGAGATCCAATCTACCTACGAACATGAACCACAATGTTGATACTAGTGTTGTCAATATAAAGAGTAGATTGAATCTTCACTATGGTGGGAGAGACAGACACCCGCAAAGCCCCTTATGCAATACAAGTTGCATGTCAAGCGTGAAGCAAGTCTCATGAGACGCGGTCATGTAAAGTTAGCCCGGGCCGCTTCATCCCACCATCCTGCAAGATGCAAAGTACACTAACTAAAAATAACAAAAGCATCAACGCCCACAAAAACCATTGTGTTCTACTCGTGCAACAAATCTATACATAGACACGGGTCTGATACCACTGAAGGGATTCGTAGCATAGAAAACATAAATTTTCCTACCGCAAGAACGAATAACAAGCCAAGATCTAATCTAGTAGATGGTAGCAACGAGATGTATGTGAGACTAACCCTCAAAGATTCCAAAGCCTACGAGATTAGATCTCGTGGTTGATGTAGTCGATCACTTGCCGCTTTCAAAAGCACGTAGAAGATCTTGACGGTGCCACAGTCGGGCAGCACCTCCGTACTCGGTCACACGTTCGGTGTTGATGACGACGTCCTTCTCCCTGTTCTAGTGGGTAGCGGATGTAGTAGGTCCT
Source organism: Lolium rigidum (assembly GCF_022539505.1). Classification (NCBI taxonomy): domain Eukaryota; kingdom Viridiplantae; phylum Streptophyta; class Magnoliopsida; order Poales; family Poaceae; genus Lolium; species Lolium rigidum. The sequence continues at coordinate 1,306 of NW_025900858.1, read as the reverse complement.
CCTCGGAATCCCGCCAGCACGATGGCGTGGTGACGGTGGTGGTGGAGGTCTCCGGCAGGGCTTCGCCGTAAGCACTGCGGGAGAAGAAGGAGGAGGGAGTAGCTAGGGTTTGGGAGATGGGGCTTGGGGCACCGGCCAGGGTGCCCCTTGGTGGTTCGGCCATGGTGTAGGCAGCCCCTCCCCTCTCATCCCCTTTAAATAGGTGGAAATCCCTAGGGTTTACCCCAAAACCACATTGGAGTCCAACTCCAAAACTTACCAAATTTGGGAAACCTAGACAAGGTGGGACTCCTCCCCTTCCTTGTGGTGTGGCCGGCAACCTTGGTGGAGTCCACCATGGACTCCACCTTCCCACTTGGTGGGTTGGCTAGGGCTGGTGGAGTCTCTCCGGGACTCCTCCTTCCATAGTGATTTATTCCGGATGATTCTAGAAACTTCTACAACCTTCCATAAATTCACCGGACCACTCCCAAACATGGAATGTGACTTGCTATATATGAATCTTATTCTCCGGACCATTCCGGAACTCCTCGTGATGTTCTGGATCCCATCCGAGACTCCGAACAACATTCGAACTCCATTCCATATTCTATATCTACTTAAAACGACATCAAACCTTAAGCGTGTCACCCTACGGTTCGAGAACTATGCGGACATGATCGAGACTCCTCTCCGATCAATAACTAAGAGTGAGACCCGGAGATCCATAATATCTCCCACATATTCAACGATGACTTCGTGATCGAAACAACCATTCACATACGATACCGACTCCCTTTGTCACTCGATACTTTACTTGTCCGAGGTTCGATCATCGGTATCTCCATACCTACTTCAACCTCGTGTTACCGACAAGTACTCTTTACTCGTACCATGGTATGTCATCTCTTGTGACCTAGTCACATGCTTGCAAGCTAATCAGACAACATTCCACCGAGAGGGCCCAGAGTATATCTATCCGTCATCGGGATGGACAAATCCCACTCTTGATCCATATGCCTCAACTCACACTTTCCGAATACTTCATCCCATCTTTATAACCACCCATTTACGCAATGACGTTTGATGTAATCAAAGCATCCTTCCGGTGTAAGTGATTTACATTATCTCATGGTCGAAGGACTAGGTAACTATGTATCGAAAGCTTATAGCAAGTTGAACTTAATGACTTGATCTCATGCTATGCTTACTATGGGTGTGTCCATCACATCATTCACCTAATGATATGATCTTGTTATTAATAACATCCGATGTTCATGATCAGGAAACCATGATCATCTATTAATCAACAAGCTAGTTGAATGAG
>NW_025900857.1:0-18091 GCF_022539505.1 Lolium rigidum | reverse complement strand
AACATCATAATTTGTTCTAATGATAGAATCATAAGGTAACTTCATTCTCTTTCTAGGGAAGTGTTCCATACCTTTCTTGAGAGGAAATTGATATTTAATGTTACCTTCCTTCATATCAATAGTAGCACCAACGGTTCGAAGAAAAGGTCTTCCCAATATAATGGGGCAAGATGCATTGCATTCAATATCCAAGACAACAAAATCAACGGGGACAAGGTTATTGTTAACCATAATATGAACATTATCAACTTTCCCCAAAGGTTTCTTTTTAGCATTATCAGCGAGATTAACATCCAAATAACAACTCTTCAATGGTGGCAAGTCAAGCATATCATAGACTTTCTTAGGCATAACAGAAATACTTGCACCAAGATCACATAAAGCATTACAATCAAAATCTTTGACTCTCATTTTAATGATGGGCTCCCAACCATCCTCTAGCTTTCTAGGAATAGAAGTTTCAAGTTTTAGTTTCTCTTCTCTAGCTTTTATAAGAGCATTTGTAATATGTTTTGTGAAAGCCAAATTTATAGCGCTAGCATTGGGACTCTTAGCAAGTTTTTGCAAGAACTTTATAACTTCATAGATGTGGCAATCATCAAAATCTAAATCATTACAATCTAAAGCAATGGGATTATCATCCCCAAGGTTGGAAAAAATTTCAGCAGTTTTATCACGAGCAGTTTCAGCGGTTTTAGCAGTTTCGAGTAATTTTGCGCGCTTTGCGATAGGAGTAGAAGCATTGCTAACACCAATTATTTTACCATTGATAGTAGGAGGTGCAGCAACATATGAATCATTAGCATTGCTAGTGGTGGTAATAGTCCAAACTTTAGCTACATTTTCCTTTTTAGCTAGTTTTTCATTTTCTTCTCTATCCCACCTAGCACGCAGTTCAGCCATTAATCTTATATTCTCATTAATTCTAACTTGGATGGCATTTGCTGTAGTAACAATTTTATTTTCAACATCATCAGGTTTAGCAGCCATTTTATTAATTAAAGAAGATTGTGACGCAGACATGTATGAGATTCGGTCTTCGACATTTGCAAGTTTAGTTTGCAACCCGTAAATCTCCATATTCAGATTTTCAAGTTGATTTCCTATTTTCTTCAACAAGGTAGATTGCTCATTCATAGTTTTAGTAAACAATTTATTTTGCTCATACTGTGATTGCATAAAGCTCTTGGTGGACCTTTCAATTTCTAACATCTTTTCCTCATTAGGTGAAACATATCTACCATAAGAATTACCATTAGCAGGATGTGGTCTAGAATTTTGAGCAACCAATGAAGCTAGCGGAACATTATTAGGATCAACATTAGTCCTACCATTAACAAGCATAGACATAATAGCATCAATCTTATCACTCAAGGAAGAGGATTCTTCAACGAATTTACCTTCTTACCTTGTGGAGCTCTTTCCGTGTGCCATTCGGAGTAATTAACCATCATATTATCAAGAAGCTTTGTTGCTTCACCAAGAGTGATGGACATAAAGGTACCTCCAGCAGCTGAATCCAATAAATTCCGCGAAGAAAAATTTAGTCCTGCATAGAAGGTTTGGATGATCATCCAAGTAGTCAGTCCATGGGTTGGGCAATTTTTAACCAGAGATTTCATTCTTTCCCAAGCTTGACCAACATGTTCATTATCCAATTGTTTAAAATTCATTATGCTACTCCTCAAAGATATAATTTTAGCAGGGGGATAATATCTACCAATAAAAGCATCCTTGCATTTAGTCCAGGAATCAATACTATTCTTAGGCAGAGATAGCAACCAATCTTTAGCTCTTCCTCTTAACGAGAAAGGAAACAATTTTAATTTTATAATGTCACCATCTACATCTTTATACTTTTGCATTTCACATAGTTCAACAAAATTATTGAGATGGGCAGCAGCATCATCAGAACTAACACCGGAAAATTGCTCTCGCATAACAAGATTAAGTAAAGCAGGTTTAATTTCAAAGAATTCCGCTGTAGTAGCAGGTGGAGCAATAGGTGTGCATAAGAAATCATTATTATTTGTGCTAGTGAAGTCACACAACTTAGTATTTTCAGGGGTAGCCATTTTAGCAATAGTAAATAAAGCAAACTAGAAAAAGTAAATGCAAGTAAACTAATTTTTTTGTGTTTCTGATATAGCAAACAAGATAGCAAATAAAGTAAAGCTAGCAACTAATTTTTTTGTGTTTTGATATAAGTGCAGCAAACAAAGTAGTAAATAAAATAAAGCAAGACAAAAACAAAGTAAAGAGATTGAGAAGTGGAGACTCCCCTTGCAGCGTGTCTTGATCTCCCCGGCAACGGCGCCAGAAATTTGCTTGATGCGTGTGGTTGACACGTCCGTTGGGAACCCCAAGAGGAAGGTGTGATGCGCACAGCGGCAAGTTTCCCTCAGTTAGAAACCAAGGTTTAATCGAACCAGTAGGAGTCAAGAAGCACGTTGAAGGTTGATGGCGGCGGGATGTAGTGCGGCGCAACACCGGAGATTCCGGCGCCAACGTGGAACCTGCACAACACAACCAAAGTACTTTGCCCCAACGAAACAGTGAGGTTGTCAATCTCACCAGCTTGCTGTAACAAAGGATTAACCGTATTGTGTGGAAGATGATTGTTTGCAGAGAAAACAGTAAAACAAGTATTGCAGCAGATTTGTATTTCAGTATTAAAAGAATGGACCGGGGTCCACAGTTCACTAGAGGTGTCTCTCCCATAAGATAAAAGCATGTTGGGTGAACAAATTACAGTCGGGCAATTGACAAATAAAGAGGGCATAACAATGCACATACATGACATGATAAGTATAGTGAGATTTAATTGGGCATTACGACAAAGTACATAGACCGCCATCCAACTGCATCTATGCCTAAAAAGTCCACCTTCAGGTTATCATCCGAACCCCTTCCAGTATTAAGTTGCTAACAACGGACAATTGCATTAAGTATGGTGCGTAATGTAATCAACAACTACATCCTCGGACATAGCGCCAATGTTTTATCCCTAGTGGCAACGAGCACAACACAACCTTAGGGGTTTCTGTCACTCCCCAGGTGTCAATGCAGGCATGAACCCACTATCGAGCATAAGTACTCCCTCTTGGAGTTAAGAGTAAAAACTTGGCCAGAGCCTCTACTAGAAACGGAGAGCATGCAAGATCATAAACAACACATGTATAATAACTTGATAATTAACATGACATGGTATTCTCTATCCATCGGATCCCGACAAACACAACATATAGAATTACGGATAGATGATCTTGATCATGTTAGGCAGCTCACAAGATCCAACAATGAAGCACAATGAGGAGAAGACAACCATCTAGCTACTGCTATGGACCCATAGTCCAGGGGTGAACTACTCACTCATCACTCCGGAGGCGACCATGGCGGTGTAGAGTCCTCCGGGAGATGAATCCCCTCTCCGGCAGGGTGCCGGAGGAGATCTCCAGAATCCCCGAGATGGGATCGGCGGCGGCGGCGTCTCGGTGAGGTTTTCCGTATCGTGGTTTTTCGCCTCAGGGGTTTCGCGACGGAGGCTTTAAGTAGGCGGAAGGGCAGAGTCGGGGGCCAGACGAGGGGCCCACACCACAGGTCGGCGCGGCCAAGACCTGGGCCGCGCCGCCCTATGGTTTGGCCACCTCGTGGCCCCACTTCGTATGTTCTTCGGTCTTCTGGAAGCTCCGTGGAAAAATAGGACCCTGGGTCTTCGTTTCGTCCAATTCCGAGAATATTTCGTTACTAGGATTTCTGAAACCAAAAACAGCAGAAAACGAGAACTGGCACTTCGGCATCTTGTTAATAGGTTAGTTCCAGAAAATGCACGAATATGACATAAAGTGTGCATAAAACATGTAGGTATCATCAATAATATGGCATAGAACATAAGAAATTATCGATGCGTCGGAGACGTATCAATGTCCCAGGAGATCCAATGCGTCTTTATTTTTCCATTTTCAGCTCCCCACCAATAGCGCCTTATCATCTTAGTTAACTCCTCACATAGCCCAAGGGGGAGTTTAAAGACACTCATCACATAAACTGGAATTTCTTGTGCTATGGATTTGATTAGGACTTCTTTTGCAGCTTGTGACTTATGATTATCATCCCATTCCACTAGGCATTTGGCTAGCTTCGCCTGGAGACTCTCAAATTTATCCTTGCTCATCCTCCCATCTGGTGTTGGCAGCCCCAGATATTTAGACTCAAACGTCTCCCGTTGTATTCCAAGCACCTGCTTGATTTCAGCCCATCGTGCTGTGGGGCAAGCATTCCCAAACATAACCAAACATTTTGCAGGATTGATGAGCTGACCCGTACTCGAGGCATAGACGTTTATTTGGAGAATGCTCTGTGCATGTGTCCCTTGCGCCTTGAAGAAGAGTAAACTATCATCTGCAAATAAGAGATGAGACACACCTGGTGCACTTCGGCATACTTTAACCGGATCAATGACATTATTATCAAGAGAATTCTATAGAAGTGTTGATAGACCATCCGCAACAAATAGAAAAAAGAATGGAGAAAGAGGATCACCTTGTCGGAGGCCCCGAGAAGGAGAAAATGAATCCAGGAGGTTTCCATTAAACTTTACCTTATAACTCACCGAGGTGATACACGACATTATCAAGTCCACCCATCGGCGAGAGAAACCCATCCTTTGCATCACTTTCTTCAGAAAATCCCATTCCACCCTATCATAAGCCTTGGATAAGTCCAACTTATAGGCACAAAAATCCTTATTCATATTTGTATTATGCTCAATGTAGTGCAGGCATTCGAAGGCCACCAAGGCATTATCTATAATCAATCTACCTGGAACAAATGCACTCTGGTTAATTGAAACAATATCTCCCAGTATTGGCCGCATCCTTGTAACATCCCAAAAATTTCAAATCATTAAAGAGACAATTTCCCTTGTTCAAATTTTGGAGCTAACAAAAACTTAAATTGAATTGCATGGTAGTAATGCATGTTTGTGTGACTTTTCCATGCTATGTGTTTGAAGTGCTTGACATTATCTCTAAACCCTAACCATGATCTTTGGGATCAAAGGGAAGCAAAGAAAAATAAAACAACACCACATATGGGCCTATGGCCATTTTTGAAAATCCTTAACCTAGGCCATATTAACTTGTGCCAATGGTTTGGAAACATATCTAAACTCAAAATAATACCTTTTGATTCAAAGAAACTCAAATCAAATCAAAAGAAAACTCAAAACCTTGCAACATGTGATAATGGTCAATTTTGACATTCACATCAGGGTACCCACTTCGAGCCCCTGTATTAAGAGATTCTTAAACCAAACTCTCCCAACTCTTTGCACCTCATCCAAGACCTCATCAAGTTGAACACTTTTGCTGTGGACCACTTTGACTAGTTCTTTTTCCATTCCTTAATATGAGCAAGCCAAGAGGCAACATCAAATCAGATTCTAGATTAGGTCACTTTTGGATTTTCACAAACCTGCTTCTTTTTGCACACCACCACCACCAACTTGTGCCAAATATTATTTGAATCAACTTCACCAAAAAGTTTGACAAAATTCAAAAACTTTCTTCATGCGGCCATTGTGTCAAACACATGGCAGACACCAATCTGCCAACCCTAGACACTCTTTTATCCAGCATGTCTTAGCATCAACCATAGACCCTAGGTCAGCATTAGTCCTCTCTTGCACTCATTACATGATGCCAAGCGCCAGAGACAAACATTTTGCATGATCTCATCAAGGACAAGACATGGCCGTGGTGGTCATGCCCCCTCTCCATGCCATCCACTCCTCTCACATCTGGTGTGCATCACCATGTCCTTGGACCTCTACACACCCTGCTGGTCGCGATAGACATCTCACTTGGCCAAGGAGAAGCCAGCAGAAGCAAGCCCCGTATGCGCCCACGACGCACAGACGCGCTAGAGCGTGCACGCTGACGTCCCTGGACGCACCAGAGCGTCGACTCTCCTCATCACCCTCGTCCTCCCCTTGACCTCTCCTCTCGCACCGTGCACCACCACGTCACCCTCTACCTCCCAGACACGCTCACCTGCGCCGGAGAGGACGGTAGCCTTCGTCACCATCGACGACTTCCGCCTCGGTACGGTGAGCTCGCGTCATGTTCCTCGCTGCGTCACTGCATCATTTTCAGCGCCGTCAAGCGCGTCGTGCTCGCCATGACGTCGCCAACACTGCTGCACCGTCGCCCAGCTCTCTCCGCCCCTATAGCCACGACGCCATGAGCGACTTGCCCCGTGAGCCGCAGACCTTGTCGCCGCTATAAAAGGAGTGTTCCCCTGCTCCAAATCTCCACACCATTCGCCTCCTCTCTTCTCCCTGACCTTCCTCGAGCACCGCCACTTCCCAATTCCATCTGTAGACCACCAATCGACTGCCGGAGCTCCGCTAGTACTGCCTCAAGATCGCTGGAGCTAGGAGCCGCCCCCGGAGCTGCCGCTTGTACTAGGAGGACCGCTGATGGCGCGTGAGACACACGTCTGTTGGGAACCCCAAGAGGAAGGTGTGATGCGTACAGCAGCAAGTTTTCCCTCAGTAAGAAACCAAGGTTATCGAACCAGTAGGAGTCAAGGGCCACGTGAAGGTTGTTGGTGACGGAATGTAGTGCGGCGCAACACTAGGGATTCCGGCGCCAACGTGGAACCTGCACAACACAATCAAAATACTTTGCCCCAACTTAACAGTGAGGTTGTCAATCTTACCAGCTTGCTATAAACAAAGGATTAAACGTATGGTGTGGAGAATGATGTTTGCTTGCAGAAAACAAAAGAGAACAACGATTGCAGTAGATTGTATTTCAGATGTAAAAGAATGGACCGGGGTCCACAGTTCACTAGTGGTGTCTCTCCGATAAGAAATAGCATGTTGGGTGAACAAATTACAGTTGGGCAATTGACAAATAGAGAGGGCATAACAATGCACATACATATCACGATGACTACTAGGAGATTTAATCAGGGCATTAGGACAAAGTACATAGACCGCTATCCAGCATGCATCTATGCCTAAAAAGTCCACTTTCATGTTAGCATCCGCACCCCTTCCAGTATTAAGGTGCAAACAACAGACAATTGCATTAAGTATGGTGCGTAATGTAATCAACACAAATATCCTTAGACAAAGCATTGATGTTTTATCCCTAGTGGCAACAACACATCCACAACCTTAGAACTTTCTGTCACTGTTCCAGATTCAATGGAGGCATGAACCCACTATCGAGCATAAATACTCCCTCTTGGAGTCACAAGTATCAACTTGGCCAGAGCCTCTACTAGCAACGTAGAGCATGCAAGAACATAAACAACACATATATGATAGATTGATAATCAACTTGACATTGTATTCCATATTCATCGGATCCCAACAAACACAACATGTAGCATTACAAATAGACGATCTTGATCATGATAGGCAGCTCACAAGATCTAACATGATAGCACAAGAGGAGAAGACAACTATCTAGCTACTGCTATGGACCCATAGTCCAAGGGTGAACTACTCACACATCAGTCCGGAGGCGATCATGGTGATGTAGAGTCCTCCGGGAGATGATTCCCCTCTCCGGCAGGGTGCCGGAGGCGATCTCCTGAATCCCCCGTGATGGGATTGGCGGCGGCGGCGTCTCTGGAACTATTTCCATATCGTGGCTCTCAGTAATAGGGTTTTCGCGACGGAGAGTATATGTAGGCGGAAGGGCAGAGTCAGAGGCGGCACAGGGGCCCCACACCATAGGCCTGCGCGGGCCCCATGCAGGCCGGGCCGCCCTATGGTTACGACCCCTCGTGGCCCCACTTCGTATGCTCTTCGGTCTTCTGGAAGCTCCGTGGAAAAATAAGTCCCTGGGCATTGATTTCGTCCAATTCCGAGAATATTTCCTTTGTAGGATTTCTGAAACCAAAAACAGCACAAAATAGGAACTGGCGCTTCGGCATCTTGTCAATAGGTTAGTGCAGGAAAATGCGTAATAATGATGTAAAGTGTGTATAAAATATGTGAGTATTGTCATAAAAGTAGCATGGAACATAAGAAATTATAGATACGTTTGAGACGTATCAAGCATCCCCAAGCTTAGTTCCTACTCGCCCTCGAGTAGGTAAACTATAACAAGGATAATTTCTGAAGTGACATGCTATCATAATCTTGATCAATACTATTGTAAAGCATATGAGATGAATGAAGTGATTCGAAGCAATGGTAAAGACAATGATTAAACAACTGAATCATATAGCAAATAATTTTCATGAATAGTACTTTCAAGACAAGCATCAGTAAGACTTGCATAGGAGTTAACTCATAAAGCAATAAATTCTTAGTAGAAAGCTTTGAAGCAACACAAAGGAAGATATAAGTTTCAGCAGTTGCTTTCAACTTCAACATGTTTATCTCATGGATAATTGTCAACACAAAGTAATATGATGAATGGAAATAAGCAAGTATGTAGGAATCAATGCACACAGTTGACACAAGTGTTTGCTTCTAAGATAGAAAGAAGTAGGTAAACTGACTCAACATAAAGTAAAAGAATGGGCCCTTCGCAGAGGGAAGCATGGATTACTATTTTTGTGCTAGAGCTTTTCATTTTGAAAACATAGAAACAATTTTGTCAACGGTAGTAATAATTCATATGTGTTATGCATAAGACATCCTATAAGTTCAAGCCTCATGCATAGAATACCAATAGTGCTCGCACCTTGTCCTAATTAGCTGGATTTACATTGATTATCATTGCATAACATATGTTTCAACCAAGTGTCACAAAGGGGTACCTCTATGTCGCCTGTACAGAGGTCCAAGGAGATAGATCACATTTGATTTCTCGTTTTTGATAGATCTCAACTTAGGACATCCATACCGGGACAACATAGACAACAGATAATGGACTCCTCTTTAATGCATAAGCATTCAACAACAGGTAATATTCTCATAAGAGATTTGAGGATTAATGTCCAAACTGAAACTTCCACCATGATTCATGGCTTTAGTTAGCGGCCCAATGTTCTTCTCTAACAATATGCATACTCAACCCATTTGATCATGATAAATCACCCTTACTTCAGACAAGGCGAACATGCATAGCAACTCACATGATATTCAACAAAGGTGAAATAGTTGATGGCGTCCCCAGAAACATGGTTACCGCTCAACAAGCAACTTATAACAAATAAGATACATAAGTAACATATTCAATACCACAATAGTTTTTAAGGCTATATTCCCATGAGCTATGTATTGCAAAGACAAGGAATGAAATTTTAAATGTAGCACTCAAGTAATTTACTTTGGAATGGCAGAGAAATACCATGTAGTAGGTAGGTATGGTGGACACAAATGGCATAGTTTTTGGCTCAAGGATTTGGATGCACGAGAAGTATTCCCTCTCAATACAAGGCTTTGGCTAGCAAGGTTGTTTGAAGCAAACTCAAGTATGAACCGGTACAACAAAACTTACATAAGAACATATTGCAAGCATTATAAGCCTCTACACTTTCTTCCTTGTTGTTCAAACACCTCACCAGAAAATATCTAGACTTCAGAGAGACCAATCATGCAAACCAAATTTCAACAAGCTCTATGGTAGTTCTTCATTAATGGGTGCAAAGTACATGATGCAAGAGCTTAAACATGATCTATTTGAGCACAACAATTGCCAAGTATCAAATTATTCAAGGTAATATACCAATTACCACATGAAGCATTTTATGTTTCCAACCATATAACAACGAACGAAGCAGTTTCAACCTTCGCCATGAACATTAAAAGTAAAGCTAAGAACACCAGTGTTCATATGAATGAGAGGAGTGTGTCTCTCTTCCACACAAGGAATGCTAGGATCCGATTTTATTCAAACAAAAAACAAAAACAAAAACATACAGACGCTCCAAGTAAAGCACATAAGATGTGACGGACTAAAAATATAGTTTCACTAGAGGTGACCTGATAAGTTGTCGATGAAGAAGGGGATGCCTTGGGGCATCCCCAAGCTTAGATGCTTGAGTCTTCTTGAAATATGCAGGGATGAACCACGGGGGCATCCCCAAGCTTAGACTCTTCACTCTTCTTGATCATATTGTATCATCCTCCTCTCTTGACCCTTGAAAACTTCCTCCACACCAAACTCAAAACAAACTCATTAGAGGGTTAGTGCATAATAAAAAATTCACATATTCAGAGGTGACATAATCATTCTTAACACTTCTGGACATTGCACAAAGCTACTGAAAGTTAATGGAACAAAGAAATCCATTCAATATAGCAAAACAGGCAATGCAAAATAAAAGGCAGAATCTGTCAAAACAGAACAGTCCGTAAAGACGAATTTTTCAGGGGCACTTAACTTACTCAGATGAAAAAGCTCAAATTCAATGAAAGTTGCGTACATATCTGAGGATCACGCACGTAAATTGGCAGATTTTTCTGAGTTACCTACAGACGGGGCTGATAAATTTCGTGACAGCAATAAATCTGTTTCTGCGCAGTAATCCGATTCTAGTATCAACCTTACTATCAAAGACTTTACTTGGCACAACAATGCAATAAAATAAAGATAAGGAGAGGTTGCTACAGTAGTAACAACTTCCAAGACTCAAATATAAAACAAAAGTGCAGAAGTAAAATAATGGGTTGTCTCCCATAAGCGCTTTTCTTTAACGCCTTTCAGCTAGGCGCAGAAAGTGTGAATCAAGTATTATAAAGAGACGAAGCATCAACATCATAATTAGTTCTAATAATAGAATAAAAAGGTAACTTCATTCTCTTTCTAGGGAAGTGTTACATACCTTTCTTGAGCGGAAATTGATACTTAATATTCCCTTCCTTCATATCAATAATAGCACCAACAGTTCGAAGAAAAGGTCTTCCCAAAATAATGGGACAAGATGCATTGCGTTCAATATCCAAGACAACAAAATCAATGGGGACAAGGTTATTGTTAACCGTAATGTGAACATTATTAATCCTCCCCAAAGGTTTCTTTATAGAATTATCAGCGAGATTAACTTCCAAATAACAAATTTTCAATGGTGGCAAGTCAAGCATATCATAGATTTTCTTAGGCATAACAGAAATACTTGCACCAAGATCACATAAAGAATTACAATCAAAATCATTGACATTCATCTTAATGATGGGCTCCCAACCATCTTCTAACTTCCTAGGAATAGAAGTTTGAAGTTTTAATTTATCTTCTCTAGCTTTTATGAGAGCATTTGTAATATGTTTTGTAAATGCCAAATTTATAGCACTAGCATTAAGACTTCTAGCAAGTTTTTGTAAGAACTTAATAACTTCAGAGATATGAAAATCATAAAAATCTAAACCATTATGATCTACATCAATGGGATCATTGTCCCCAATGTTTTGAAAAATTTCAGCAATTTTATCACAAACAGTTTCAGCAGTTTTAGCAGTTTCAGGCAATTTTGCACGCTTTGCACTAGGAGTAGAAACATTGCCAACACCAATTATTTTACCATTGATAGTAGGAGGTTTAGCAATATGTGAAGCATCATCATTACTAGTGGTGGTAATAGTCCAAACTTTAGCCACATTATTCTCTTTAGCTAGTTTTTCTTCTCTTTCCCACCTAGCATGCAATTCAGCCATCAATCTAATATTTCATTAATTCGAACTTGGATGGCATTTGCTGTAGCAAATGACTTAATATCTTTATCTTCATTAGGCATAGCTTTTAATTTTAAAAGATGAACATCAGCGGCAAGACTATCAACCTTAGAAGCAAGAATATCAATTTTACCAAGCTTTGCTTCAACAGATTTGTTAAAAGCAGTTTGTGTACTAATAAATTCTTTAAGCATGGCTTCAAGACCAGGGGGTACACTCCTATTATTTTTGTAAGAATTACCATAAGAATTACCATAACCATTACCATTATTAGAAGGATATGGCCTATAGTTGTTACCATAATTATTCCTATAAGCATTGTTGTTGAAATTATTATTTTTAATGAAGTTCACATCAACATGCTCTTCTTGAGCAACCAATGAAGCTAAAGGAACATTATTAGGATCAACATTAGATCTACCATTCACAAGCATAGACATAATAACATCAATCTTATCACTCAAGGAGGAGGTTTCTTCAACAGAATTTACCTTCTTACCTTGTGGAGCCCTTTCAGTGTGCCATTCAGAGTAATTGATCATCATATTATCAAGAAGCTTTGTTGCCGCGCCTAAGGTGATTGACATAAAGGTACCTCCAGCAGCTGAATCCAATAGGTTCCGTGAAGAAAAATTCAGACCTGCATAGAAGGTTTGGATGATCATCCAAGTAGTTAGTCCATGGGTAGGGCAATTCTTCACCAAAGATTTCATTCTTTCCCATGCTTGGGAAACATGCTCATTATCCAATTGCTTAAAATTCATTATGCTACTTCTCAAAGATATAATTTTAGTGGGAGGATAATATCTACCAATGAAAGCATCCTTACATTTAGTCCATGAATCAATACTATTCTTAGGCAAAGATAGCATCCAATCTTTAGCTCTTCCTCTTAGGGAGAAAGGAAACAATTTCAATTTTATAATATCACCATATACATCCTTATACTTTTGCATTTCACAAAGTTCAACAAAATTATTAAGATGCGCAGCAGCATCATTAGAACTAACACCAGAAAATTGCTCTCTCATAACAAAATTTAGTAAAGCAGGTTTAATTTCATAAAATTCTGCTGTAGTAGCAGGTGGAGCAATAGGTGTGCATATAAAATCATTATTATTGGTGCTAGTGAAATCACACAACTTAGTAGTAAATAAAGCAAACTAAATAAAGTAAATGCAAGTAACTAATTTTTTGTGTTTTTGATATAGAGAACGCAAACAAGACAGTAAATAAAGTAATGCAAGTAACTAATTTTTTTGTATTTTTGATATAGAGAAAGCAAACAAAGCAGTAAATAAAATAAATTAAAGGAAGACAAAAACAAAGTAAAGAGATTGGATGTGGGAGACTCGCCTTGCAGCGTGTCTTGATCTCCCCGGCAACGGCGCCAGAGAAACTGCTTGATGGCGCGTGAGACACACGTCTGTTGGGAACCCCAAGAGGAAGGTGTGATGCGTACAGCAGCAAGTTTTCCCTCAGTAAGAAACCAAGGTTATCAAACCAGTAGGATTCAAGGGCCACGTGAAGGTTGTTGGTGACGGAGTGTAGTGCGGCGCAACACCAGGGATTTCGGCGCCAACGTGGAACCTGCACAAGACAATCAAAATACTTTGCCCCAACTTAACAGTGAGGTTGTCAATCTCACCGGCTTGCTATAAACAAAGGATTAAACGTATGGTGTGGAGAATGATGTTTGCTTGCAGAAAACAAAAGAGAACAATGATTGCAGTAGATTGTATTTCAGATGTAAAAGAATGGACCGGGGTCCACAGTTCACTAGTGGTGTCTCTCCGATAAGAAATAGCATGTTTGGTGAACAAATTACAGTTGGGCAATTGACAAATAGAGAGGGCATAACAATGCACATACATATCACGATGACTACTATGAGATTTAATCAGGGCATTACGACAAAGTACATAGACCGCTATCCAGCATGCATCTATGCCTAAAAAGTCCACTTTCAGGTTAGCATCCGCACCCGTTCCAGTATTAAGTTGCAAACAACAGACAATTGCATTAAGTATGGTGCGTAATGTAATCAACACAAATATCCTTAGACAAAGCATTTATGTTTTATCCCTAGTGGCAACAGCACATCCACAACCTTAGAACTTTCTGTCATCGTCCCGCATTCAATGGAGGCATGAACCCACTATAGAGCATAAATACTCCCTCTTGGAGTCACAAGTATCAACTTGGCCAGAGCCTCTACTAGCAACGGAGAGCATGCAAGAACATAAACAACACATACCTGATAGATTGATAATCAACTTGACATCAGTCCGGAGGCGATCATGGTGATGTAGAGTCCTCCGGGAGATGATTCCCCTGTCCGGCAGGGTGCCGGAGGCGATCTCCTGAATCCCCCGAGATGGGATTGGCGGCGGCGGCGTCTCTGGAACTATTTCCGTATCGTGGCTCTCGGTAATAGGGTTTTCGCGACGGAGAGTATATGTAGGCAGAAGGGCAGATTCGGAGGCGGCACAGGGGCCCCACACCATAGGCCGGCGCATGCCCCATGCAGGCCGCGCCACCCTATGGTTACGGCCCCTCGTGGCCCCACTTCGTATGCTCTTCGGTCTTCTGGAAGCTCCGTGGAAAAATAAGACCCTGTGCGTTGATTTCGTCCAATTCCGAGAATATTTCCTTTGTAGGATTTCTGAAACCAAAAACAGCACAAAACAGGAACTGGCGCTTCGGCATCTTGTCAATAGGTTAGTGCCGGAAAATGCGTAATAATGATGTAAAGTGTGTGTAAAACATGTGAGTATTGTCATAAAAGTAGCATGGAACATAAGAAATTATAGATACGTTTGAGACGTATCAACCTCCGTTGTCGACAACGCCGCCCTGCATCCATGCCGACGATCGCCGGACCCTGGTTAGCCCTCCAACCCCCTGGTGCTCGCCGCCAGTGAGCCCGTGCTCGTCGTCGACGACGACGCACGAGGGCCGTTAGATCGCCATCTAATCCTGCGGCTCTGTTTAAAACATACCGTTTCGGGAGTTATGACTCACTGACGAGTGGACCCCATCGTCAGGCGGCCCGCTCGTGCGAGACACGCAGCTGGGCCGGCCCATCTTTCTGTTTCTCTCACGGGCCCGTTAACCTTTCCCGTGCAAGCCCAGCAATTCAAATTTGGATTAATCATTTGAGTTCGAATTCAATACTGGTGTCAAGTTCAAATTTAAAATTAGAGAGATCTACTGAGCTAAAATTTATGAACATGATAGTGTTGGAAAGCTTAGGAAAAACTCTAACCAACTACACTGGTCTGAACCCTGGATCTGTTGTGGAAATTGTGTAGTAAAAAGAACAAGCCAATACCTTTTTCAAATTCAAAAAATTATTAAAAATCAACCATAAGTGATTTTGAGTTGATTCCAAGTCTCATAAATCACATTTCACCTACTCTACATGAATATGTAAAAACATAGCATAGTTTTTTCACATGATCATGGGCTAGATCAAAATAATGGCTATGTGGCCATTTCTAGTCCATTTAAATTAACCAAAATTATTTATTAAATAGTATGAGAGGTTTCCTCTCATTTAAATCATTGTCTCAAGTGATTCAATATGAGGAAATGATCTTAGCTTTAGAACCTCATACTTGATTACTTTGAGATATTAAATTGTTCCATATTAGTGTTTAAATTGCATGAGGTGTAATACCTCATTTAAATCATTTTTCTCAAATGATAAATGTGAAGTGTTGACCTTGGTCAACATAATCCCACACTTATTAATTCAGGAAATTAAATCTTAATAATATTCATTGAGAGGAATTTATTCTTCTTACAAGTTTTCCTAAAAGAAAAAAGCCAACCACCTTGTGATTTAATATGTGATGATAGGATAGCTTGTGTGAACCATTTGTGTGTTAAGTCTAGTACTTAAGCATTGTGTGGTGATTGTATACCTCGTATCCGTTTATAGACGCTAGTGCCGAGGACTACCAGGAGGAGGAGGTCTTCTACCAAGAGGAAGAAGAAAGCTTTGATCACTGTACCAATCAAGGCAAGCTATACTCTTGCAAGTTACCCAAGTGCAAGCTCAACTTGAGCAAGGCACCAATACCTTACTACTTTGTTTACTTTCCAAGTCCCAGTTTTTACCTTACAAAGCTTTTGTTTTGATTATGAAGGTTTACTTTTATAGTTAACTTGAGTCTAGTTATGGAGTGGTACAAGAACATCAAAGTTAGCCTAGAGAGTTACAAGCTAGTTAGCACCCCTCATGACTAGTTGCTAGTGCTAAAACTAAAAGTGACTACTCTAGTTGGGAACATGTGAATCTTTGACTTTGAAAACCTTGGAATGATGAGTCATTGTATTGAAAGATTTTGAAGGTGAAAGTGACTTGAATGACATGGTGATTTTGATAAAAACTGATGATTGGGTTCGGATGCGATACCATTCCAATTTCTGAGTACCCCCAAAATACCTGATTATGGGTAAGGCTTTAGATGGAAATTTATGTGTCTTAGTATGGGTTCCCTCTGAACAAGCGTCATAGAGGTTATGCCGAGGCTGCCTCCGTTGAAAGTGAAATGACGTGAAAAGAGTTGAATGTCTTACCCAAGCCCCGTGCAGTTCCCAGGATAGCAGATTGTTATCACTGGGAGGCCAAACTCATGGGGGAGGTGCCTATACTAAGATGTGTAAGTGAAAGGTTAATGGTTGATGATCCGCATACTGAGTTATGATTATTCAGGGTTATCCCTGACGGATGTAATCAAATGTTGTGGCACAAGTGTGCAACCTCTGCAGAGTGTAAACCTATTCAAATAGCCGTGTCCGCGGTTATGGACGGTTGGATGGCCATACTGTTCCGTTGTTAGATGGTTTCTAAAAGTGAATGGTGAATTGAAAGGTGAATTGAAAGGTGAATTTGACTTGATCACAACAGAGTTGTGGGAATGACACTAATGTTCCCACTTGAGTTAAGTTAGGCAAATGAAGAGTCTTTGATTACTAGATGCTTATGAAATAAAACTGGCTTTATGCAAATGAACCTAGAGCTTAGAACCCTCTCACTAAAACTGTTAGTACTTACACTAGCATTAGTTTGCGAGTACTGTAAAGTACTCACGGCTGTGTCCCTGTCTATTCAAACGGCCAGAATATGAAGAAGAGCAGCAATATTAGGAGGACGGACAACAGGATGTCTATGACAACTAGGATCATCTCCTGACGTCAAGCTTTTCCTGTGGAATAGATGGACTCTACTACGTACTCCCGCTATGTGTTATGTATTTGATCCTTAGATCAAGTGTTGTAATGAGACTGGATCATGTGATCCTTTTTGATGTAAGACTATTATGGTGTTGTAATGAATGATGTCCTATGATATGAACTTATTATGTCTCGCAAAAACAATCTTCCTGGGATTGCGATGTATGGCATAATAAGCATCTGGACTTAAAAATCCGTTTGTTGACAAGTTGGTATCAGAGCCATTGTTTGACCTTAGGAGACCCTAGTTAGAATGGACGTCTGAAAATCTTAGTTTTACAAAAACAAAGGAAGTGAATATTTATGAAAACTTATTCACACTCTTACCCTTGAGATATTTTCAAAAAGAGAAATACATGCCCTACTTTTCTTGTAATTCTACATAAATTTTTGACACACTTGCACTTCTCTAACTTACTCATCCAATTCACTTATAGATGGAGCAGCTCAACCACACCAAGTTTTACCAGTTGGGCAATGGAGGAAGCCTGATCTTCGAGAGGGACTTGGACGCTTTGTTCGAGCATCTCGAACGCCCGCACCCGGAGTTCTTTGGAACTCAAGTCAACGATCAGCCCGGAGGAGAGTTGCAGTGGATCATCGTTGCAGATCTGAGGGGGAAGATGGAGCCACCGATGTCCGAGAGGATCCAGTTGTCCATCAGGGAGAACAACTGGCTGGATGGACTCGCTCGTGCTCTTCAGGAAGCACTTGCCCGTCTGTGTGGGCAGAACGTGACTCAGATCCAGGGGACTCGCTTTGTTCACTTTGCAAGGCATGACTCCATTGGAGGACCCATGGACCTGCAGTCACACCCCAAGCTGAAGCATCACGTGGAGCACCTGGACTTTATGCTGCACGAGACCCGCAAGGATCTGGACACCTCCCGCCTCTACGCCAACAAGACTCACCTCCACATGTCGCAGCAGAGCGAGACCATCAAGATGGTTGCCAAGGATCGCAAGTCACTCCGCCTGCGCGTGCCAAGAAGGACTCCACCATTCCGCGCCTTCGCGCAAAGATAGCATCCTTCGAGGAGATTGTCCAGGAACATGAGACTCAGTTGAGGGCGCTGGAAGAAGAAGGTGAAGACATTCAGGGAGGAGCAGCCTACCTGAGTGATGATGATGACTGATACGTCTCCAACGTATCTATAATTTCTGATGTTCCATGCTTGTTTTATGACAATACCTACATGTTTTGTTC
>NW_025900856.1:0-42320 GCF_022539505.1 Lolium rigidum | reverse complement strand
GGGAGGAGATTTCCTTCATTGTGATGGGGATCAAGCTTTTAATGCCATAAAAAAATTGGTTACATCATCTAGCTCCGCTAATAATTTTGATCCATCTCTTGTTAGCATTTATAATAGATTGAACACTCTTGAGACAAGTATATCTTGCTTAAAAGAAGGGTATGGTCGGATTCGTGAGCATTTTGATTATGTTCCAATAAACTCCGAACCTTCAATGTGGGACCCCACTATTAAAGTTACTATTGATGGTAAAAAATTTAATGCCCGTTGTGATATTATGACTGAATTTTGCCTTATGCCTGAAAGTATTTATGAATCCTTGACACTTTGGGGACTTACTGAAGGTGGAGAAGGAATAACTCTTACTGATAACTCTGTTATAATTCCTAAAGGAATAGCTGAAGGAGTATTCACAACCCTTCTTGGAAGAACGGTATCCACTTGATTATCTCGTTATTGAATGTGTAGGGACGAGGACAAGTCACACTTGGAAGATCCTCTCTGAAACTCTTGGGAGTAACCATAGATGTGGAGAAAGGCACTCTAAAATCCTCTATACCGGGATGTGGTCATATATTCCCTAAACCAAAGAGTAAGAATAAGAGTAAGAAGGGTAAGCGCAAAGCCCCTGGTAAGAATGTTAATGCCTCATCTGAGTCATCTCTCGATAATACTTGATTCACACTTTCTGCGCCTAGCTGAAAGGCGTTAAAGAAAAGCGCTTATGGGAGACAACCCATTATTTTACTTCTGCACTTTGTTTTATATTTGAGTCTTGGAAGTTGTTACTACTGTAGCAACCTCTCCTTATCTTTATTTTATTGCATTGTTGTGCCAAGTAAAGTCTTTGATAGTAAAGTCAATACTAGATTTGGATTACTGCGCAGGAACAGATTTCTTGCTGTCACGAAATTGAGCCGCCCCTGCTGTAGAAAATTTATAAAAATCTGCCAATTTACGTGCGTGATCCTCAGATATGTACGCAACTTTCATTCAATTTGGGAATTTTCATCTGAGCAAGTCTTGTGCCTCTAAAAAATTCGTCTTTACGGACTGTTCTGTTTTGACAGATTCTGCCTTTTATTTCGCATTGCCTGTTTTGCTATGTTTGATGGATTTCTTTGTTCCATTAACTTTCAGTAGCTTTGTGCAATGTCCAGAAGTGTTAAGAATGATTATGTTACCTCTGAATATATGAATTATGCACTGACCCTCTAATGAATTGTTTTGAGTTTGATGTGGAGGAAGTTTTCAAGGGTCAAGAGAGGAGGATGATACAATATGATCAAGAAGAGTGAAAAGTCTAAGCTTGGGGATGACCCCATGGTTCATCCCTGCATAATTTAAGAAGACTCAAGCATCTAAGCTTGGGGATGCCCAAGGCATCCCTTCTTCATCGACAACTTATCAGGTCACCTCTAGTGAAACTATATTTTTATTCCGTCACATCTTATGTGCTTTACTTGGAGCGTCTGTTTGTTTTTGTTTATGTTTTTGTTTGAATAAAATTGGATCCTAGCATTCTTTGTTTGGGAGAGAGACACGCTCCGATGTTTCGTATGAACACATATGTTCTTAGATTTATTCTTAATGTTAATTGCGAAAGTTGAACTATTTCATTCATTGTTATATGGTTGGAAACGGAAAATGCTGCATGTAGTAAATGGTATAATGTCTTGAATAATTTGATACTTGGCAATTGTTGTGCTCATATAGATCATGTTTAAGCTCTTGCATCATGTACTTTGCACCCATTAATGAAGAACTACATAGAGCTTGTTAAAATTTGGTTTGCATGATTGATCTCTAGAGTCTAGATATTTTCTGGTTGAGGTGTTTGAACAATAAGGAGACGATGTAAAGTCTTATAATGCTTACAATATGTTCATATGTGAGTCTTGCTGCACCGTTTTATACTTTAGTTTGCTTCAAACAACCTTGCTAGCCTAGCCTTGTATTGAGAGGAATTCTTCTCGTGCATCCAAATCCTTGAGCCAATAACCATGCCATTTGTGTCCACCATACCTACCTACCACATGGTATTTCTCTGACATTCCAAAGTAAATTACTTGAGTGCTACCTTTAAAACTTATATTCCTTTGTCTTTGCAATATATAGCTCATGGGAAAATAGCCTTAAAAACTATTGTGGTGAAGAATATGTACTTATGTGTCTTATTTCTTAATAAGTTGCTTGTTGAGCGGTAACCATGTTTACGGGGACGCCATCAACTTTACCTTTGTTGAATATCATGTGAGTTGCTATGCATGTTCGTCTTGTCTGAAGTAAGGGCGATTTTCATGATCATATGGTTTGAGTATGCATATTGTTAGAGAAGAACATTGGGCCGCTAACTAAAGCCATGATTCATGGTGGAAGTTTCAGTTTGGACAATCAATCCTCAATCTCTTATGAGAATATTAACTGTTGTTGAATGCTTATGCATTAAAGAGGAGTCCATTATCTGTTGTCTATGTTGTCCCGGTATGGATGTCTAAGTTGAGAATAATCAAAAGCGAGAAATCCAATGCAAACATTCTCCTTAGACCTTTGTACAGGCGGCATAGAGGTACCCCTTTGTGACACTTGGTTGAAACATATGTTATGCAATGATAATCCATGTTAATCCAAGCTAATTAGGACAAGGTGCGAGCACTATTGGTATACTATGCATGAGGCTTGCAACTTATAGGATGTCTTATACATAACACATATGCTTTATTACTACCGTTGACAAAATTGTTTCTTGTTTTCAAAATGAAAAGCTCTAGCACAAATATAGTAATCCATGCTTCCCTCTGCGAAGGGCCTATCTTCTACTTTATTGTTGAGTCAGTTTACCCATTCTTTCTATCTCAGAAGAAAACACTTGTAT
This sequence comes from Lolium rigidum, assembly GCF_022539505.1. Taxonomy (NCBI): domain Eukaryota; kingdom Viridiplantae; phylum Streptophyta; class Magnoliopsida; order Poales; family Poaceae; genus Lolium; species Lolium rigidum. Next base: position 39,445 of record NW_025900856.1, on the reverse strand, counting down.
CAACTGTGTGCATTGATTCTTACATGTTTACCTATTGCACTTATATTACTTTGTGTTGACAATTATCCATGAGATATACATGTTGAAGTTGAAAGCAACTGCTGAAACTTATATCTTCCTTTGTGTTGCTTCAATGCCTTTACTTTGAATCTATTGCTTTATGAGTAACTCTTATACAAGTCTTATTGATGCTTGTCTTGAAAGTATTATTCATGAAAAGTCTTTGCTATATGATTCATTTGTTTACTCATTATCTTTGCCATTGCTTCGAATCGCTGCATTCATCTCATATGCTTTACAATAGTATGATCAAGATTATGATAGCATGTCACTTCAGAAATTATCTTTGTTATCGTTTACCTACTCGAGGGCGAGTAGGAACTAAGCTTGGGCATGCTTGATACGTCCCAAACGTATCTATAATTTCTTATGTTCCATGCTACTTTATTGATGACACTCACATGTTTTATACACATTATATGTCATTATTATGCATTTTCCGGCACTAACCTATTAACGAGATGCCGAAGAGCCAGTTGCTGTTTTCTGCTGTTTTTGGTTTCAGAAATCCTACAAAGGAAATATTCTCGGAATTGGACGAAATCAACGCCCAGGGGCCTATTTTTCCACGAAGCTTCCACAAGACCGAGGGAGATACGAAGTGGGGCCACGGGGCGCCACCACAGTAGGGCGGCGCGGCCTAAGGAGGGCCCGCGCGGCCCTAGCGTGTGGGGCCCCCGTGACTCCTCCGACTCCGCCCTTCCGCCTACTTAAAGCCTTCGTCGCGAATACCCCAGTACCGAGAGCCACGATATGGAAAACCTTCCAGAGACGCCGCCGCCAATCCCATCTCGGGGATTCAGGAGATCGCCTCCGGCACCCTGCCGGAGAGGGGAATCATCTCCCGGAGGTCTCTTCATCACCATGATCGCCTCCGGATCGATGTGTGAGTAGTTCATCCCTGGACTATGGGTCCATAGCAGTAGCTAGATGGTTGTCTTCTCCTCATTGTGCTATCATGTTAGATCTTGTGAGCTGCCTATCATGATCAGGATCATCTATTTGTAATCCTACATGTTGTGTTTGTTGGGATCCGATGAATATTGAATACTATGTCAAGTTGATTATCAATCTATCATATATGTTGTTTATGTTCTTGCATGCTCTCCGTTGCTAGTAGAGGCTCTGGCCAAGTTGATACTTGTAACTCCAAGAGGGAGTATTTATGCTCGATAGTGGGTTCATGCCTCCATTGAATGCTGGGAGTGACAGCAACCTCTAAGGTTGTGGATGTCTCGTTGCCACTAGGGATAAAACATCGATGCTTTGTCTAAGGATATTTGTGTTGATTACATTACGCACCATACTTAATGCAATTGTCCGTTGTTGCAACTTAATACTCGGAAGGGGTTCGGATGATAACCTGAAGGTGGACTTTTTAGGCATAGATGCATGCTGGATAGCGGTCTATGTACTTTGTCGTAATGCCCCGATTAAATCTCATAGTACTCATCATGATATATGTATGTGCATTGTTATGCCTTCTTTATTTGTCAATTGCCCAACTGTAATTTGTTCACCCAACATTTGTTTATCTTATGGGAGAGACACCACTAGTGAACTGTGGACCCCGATCCAATTCTTTACATCTGAAATACAATCTAATGCAATTGTTCTTTACTGTTCTTCGCAAACAACCATCATCATCCACACTATACATCTAATCCTTTGTTTACGACAAGCCGGTGAGATTGACAACCTCACTCGTTACGTTGGGGCAAAGTACTTTGATTGTGTTGTGCAGGTTCCACGTTGGCGCCGGAATCCCCGATGTTGCGCCGCACTACACTCCGCCACCAACAACCTTCACGTGCTCCTTGACTCCTACTGGTTCGATAACCTTGGTTTCTTACTGAGGGAAAACTTGCTGCTGTGCGCATCACACCTTCCTCTTGGGGTTCCCAACGGACGTGTGCTTACACGCCATCACCGTTTCATGGTTGTCCATCACTTATAGCTACTATAACAACTACTTGAAATAAAGCTATTACATGATGAATAGACACGCATGTCTTTAACAAAATTAAAGACAACCATTAGGCTCCTGCCGGTTGCCATGATACAATAATGAACATCTCATACATCAAATATAATCATCATCACATGGCCATATCACATCACCAAACCCTGCAAAAACAAGTTAGACGCCTCTGATTTGGTTTGCATATTTTACGTGGTTTAGGGTTTTCGAGTAAGATCCAATCTACCTACGAACATGAACCACAACGGTGATACTAGTGTTGTCAATAGAAAGAGCAAATTGAATCTTCACTATGGTGGGAGAGACAGACACCCGCAAAGCCACTTATGCAATACAAGTTGCATGTCAAGCGTGGAGCAAGTCTCATGAGACGCGGTCATGTAAAGTTAGCACGGGCCGCTTCATCCCACCATCCCACAAGATGCAAAGTGCACTAACTAAAAACAACAAAAGCATCAACGCCCACAAAACCATTGTGTTCTACTCGTGCAACAGATCTATGCATAGACACGGCTCTGATACCACTGAAGGGTTTGTTGCATAGAAAACAAAATTTTTGCTACCGCAAGGACGAATAAATCCAAGATCTAATCTATGGAAAAGCCAAGATCTAATCTACAAGATCGGAGCAACGAGATGGAGATGAGACTAACCCTCGAAGATTCCAAAGACTACGAGATTAATCTCGTTGTTGGTGTAGACGATCGTCCCGGTGCTGCAATCCGGCAGCACTTCCGTACTCGGTCGCGCGTACGGTGTCGATGAAGCCCGTCCTCTCCTCGTTCCAGCGGGCAGCGGAGGTGTGGTAGATCTCCACAGAATCCCAGCAGCACGACGACGTGGTGGTGGTGGTGGTGGAGAAGAAATACTGCAGGGCTTCGCCTAAGCCTGAGCAGCGTATGGAGGAGGAAGAGAGGGGGGCGGCTAGGGTTGGATGAATGGTTGGTTTGGCCGACCACCCCCTCCCCTCTTTATATAGGGGGAGGGGTCGGCCTAGGGTTTCCCCTGGCCCCACCTCTTCCTTGGCCGGCGCATGAGGGGGGGAAATCTTCCCCCCCAAGCCTTCCCCTTTATCTCTTCATTTAAACACTTTAATCTTGAGATAGATTCTATCTCTAAATTTGAACCATTTAAATTAGAGATAGATTCTATCTCTAGGGGTGGGCCGGCCTAGGCCCACATGTCATAGTGGGCAGGACCCACCATGCAGTGTGGCGCCTATGTGGCCTCTCCTGGGGTGGTGGGCCCACAGGTGACCCTTCTAGCACATTCTAGAACCTTCTAGAAGCTCCGGTCAAAACACCGGAACTTTCCTGAACCCCGGAAAACGACTTCCCATATATGAATCTTATTCTCCGGACCATTTTGAACCTCCTCGTGATGTCCTGGATCCCATCCAAGACTCCAAACAAACTTCGGTCTCCATCTCATATTCTGAATCTACTTATGCGACATCGAACCTTAAGCGCGTCACCCTATGGTTCGTGAACTATGCAGACATGGTCGAGACTCCTCTCCGAGCAATAACCAATAGCGGGATCTGGAGATCCATAATGGCTCCCACATATTCAACGATAACTTAGTGATCTATTGAACCATTTACATACGATACCGATTCCCTTTGTCACACAATACTTTACTTGTCCGAGGTTCGATCATCGGTATCTCCATACCTTGTTCAACCTCGTTACCGACAAGTACTCTTTACTCGTACCGTGGTATGTCATCTCTTGTGATCTTAATCACATGCTTGCAAGCTATTCAGACGACGTGCCACCGAGAGGGCCCAGAGTGTATCTATCCGTCATCGGGATGGACAAATCCCACTATTGATCCATATGCCTCAACTCACACTTTTCGAATACTTAATCCCATATTTATAACCACCCATTTACGCAATGGCGTTTGATGTAATCAAAGCATACTTCCGGTGTAAGTGATTTACATGATCTCATGATCGAAGGACTAGGTAACTATGTATCGAAAGCTTATAGCAAATTGAACTTAATGACTTGATCTTATGCTACGCTTATTTGGGTGTGTGTCCATTATATCATTCATCCAATGACATAACCTTGTTATTAATAACATCCAATGTTCATGATCACGAAACCATGATCATCTATTAATCAACAAGCTAGTTATACAAGAGGGCTTACTAGGGACTCCTTGTTGTTTACATAACACACATGTATCAATGTTTCGGTTAATACAATTATAGCATGGTATGCAAACATTTATCATAAACACAAAGATATTATAATAACCACTTTATTATTGCCTCTTGGGAATATCTCCAACACTCCCGCTGAAACCTCCGGCCACCAAATCTTGATTTCCGCTATCGCCGGAGGGGTGAAATGATGCAACCGTCTCTGAAGGAGCATATGATACCAAACCTCCCTGGAGTAGGAGCATTGCACCGTAATGTGCTCGATGGTTTCCGCTTCCAGGCAGCAGAGCGGGCACAGGGGATTGTGCGGAAGCCCTCCCCTCGCCAATCTGTCCGCAGTCCATAAACGATCTCTCAGAACCAGCCACATATGTATCTTATGTTTAAGTGGCTCCCCGGCCATCCACAGCTCCCGTGCTCCTGCGAGAACTGTCCTGCCGATGAAGAACAGCTCGTAAGCTGATTTCGCCGTGTATGATCCGCTCGGTGTTTGCCTCCAAATGACGATGTCCTTCACCTGCTCGTCGATGGTGAAACCCTGCACCGTATCCCAGAGCGAGAAATACTCCACGAGCGCCTGAACCGAGGGGGTGCCGCGGAAAGCCTGTGCCCACGCGTTGTCGACGAGGGCATCAGCGACACAGTCCTTCAGCCTAGCAGGCTTGACGAGGCCAAGGAGGTTGGGCGCGATCTGCTGGACACTGCGCCCCCCGATCCATCTGTCCGTCCAGAACTTGAGCTTCTGGCCATCCCCTAGCCTGCACTCCACCGCTGTCTGAAAAAGCTCCTCCGCTTCCTCCTGAATTTTGAAGGATAGTCCTTGCCATGGCTTGTCTTCCTCCCCAAATTACATCCATCTCCACCTGATTCTCAGCGCCAAATTGAGTAGGCGCAAATTCTTGACACCTAGCCCACCTAAGGACTTGGGTGTACAAATCGAGTCCCAGGCCACAATGCATTGGCCCTTTCTTGCCTCCATAGCCTCGGACCAGAAGAACCCCTTGATCAGCTTGTTGGCGCGTTTGAAAAACCAGGGTGGCAGATCCAAGGATAGCATGTGGTACACAGGGGTGGCAGTCAGGGTGGAATTGATCAGAACCAGACGCTCGCTGCACTTAAGAAGTTTCGATTTCCACGTCGGCACATGTTGGGCAAGTTTGTCCACTAACGGTTGCAGATCCGTCTTGGATAGCCGAATCGGGGAGAGCGGCAGTCCCAAATACTGGATAGGAAAAGGTTTTACCGGACAGTTGAGCAAGGCGACGATGGGGGCGAGATCGATCTGCTTGCAGTGAATCGGTGAAACGGTGCTTTTGGCCAGGTTGCAGTGTAGTCCTGAAGCGGTGCCAAAGACGTGCATAATCTGAATCGCTGCCTCCGCTTCCTGGGTCGTGGGTTTCATGATCAGCACGACGTCGTCGGCAAAGAGCGATAGACAATGCTTGATCCCAGACCCCGTGAAAGGCGCGAAAACTCCCTGCTCCTCCGATAGTCTCACCACCGCATTGAGAGTGTCCATCATGGCAATGAAAAGCGTGGGTGAGATCGGATCGCCTTGCCGAGGATGCCAGAATCGTTGTCCCGCTCCACCATTTATCAGCACCCTAGTGTTAGCAGTTGACATCAGCGTGATGAGCCTCGCAATCCACTTGGGTCCGAAGCCCCTATGCCTCAAAGTCTGAATGAGGAACGGCCATGAGACGGAGTCAAACGCCTTCGCGACGTCGAGTTTGAGCATGAGCGCCAGCACTCGCTTCCTGTGGAGGCTCCAGATCGAGTTTTGCACCATGAAGAAGTTGTCCTGTATCGAGCGTTCCCTAACGAACGCACTTTGGTTTGAATCCACAATCTGGGAAATAGGGTCGACAAGCCTCATGGCCATGGCTTTGGAGACGATCTTGGCGACATTGTGAATAAGACTGACAGGTCGAAAATCCCCCACGCTAATAGCCCCTTCCTTCTTTGGGAGCAGCGTTATGTATGTATCGTTTAGGCGCGCAAAACCCCTGGCATTGTCAGAGTCAAAACAACTAACAGCTCTCAAACGCTCCCACCGTCCAAAAAAAGATGTCGAAGGTTTGTGTAAATTCAAATGTATTTATACACTAAAATGTGTTTAGATACGTCTAAATTTAGACAAACTTACAACATCCTTTTATGCACAGATGATCGAGGTAGCATGTATATGTGATGGGCATTCGTCCGTCGCGATCGACCTCTTCTCCTTGGTGGGCTCAGGACAAGAATGGCCACCTGCATGCGCAAGCAAATATTCTTCGTGTCTGTATTATAGTATGATTATTATTATGCGCTGTATCGATAGATACATGTAATAAAAAGACTAAATAATTTAGCACCGCACCGGTTCTCTGTCTGCATTCTCTCGTGTGTGGCTGCTGTCCTCTACCATTGCCTGCTCTGCTACGCTAGTTTGTGAAAGCAGGGAGCTTCAAGTTTACAGGGAACTACAGTAGTGAATAAGCTGACAGTAATGTGTTGAACTGGAGGCGTAGAGTTTATGGAGAGCCGATGGAGGGGGCCAGTAGGCTGCATGCGAGATCAGGCCACGTCACTCTCTGGTATGTCCTCCCCAGGGTGTACCTGGGGAGGAAGCTTCCTGGAAGCTACGTCTGCATGGTCACCTGCATGCAATGCAATGCAGTGAAACGAAGAGATGCGTGGAGGTGATGAACCGTGGTGCGATCGACTAGAGTGAAGCTGATTCAATGTCCTTCTACTGGCCACAGATCGGCGGGAGACGACATCGTTCACGTAGAATGCACGGTCTGCGCTTCTCTACCGTCTACCGGCCGTAAGATATTGATCGATCGATATCTCATCATAGCAGGCAGGTGCGTCGATCTCCCGATATCCCGTCTGATGGGCACGTCAGGCCATGGGAGCTTCACACACACAGATTTGGAACGAGCTTGCCGTCCCGCTTAACTCGCGGATGGCGGCTGTCACGCGCGTCGATCGGCATTGCCGAACGCGGCAATGGCGAGAGATAGCGGCCGGCCGGAAGATGACTGGTCGGAGACGGCAGATGCGCCACGCAAAACCGGCATCGGATCAGCCCGCGCCACGGCGACCCTGGGTTGCTGTCGGAGATGGCTGCCCCTTTGATTACCAGCAGTTGGCAGCTCGGCTAGGCCACGCGCGCGAGCCGGCCCGGCACGCAACGGTAATAATTTTACCCTGGCAGCACCAACCGGCCGTCGCAGGGGCCGCGGCGAGGAGCTGATCGGGACGGAGGAAGCTTCGTGGCAGCTGCGCGGGGGGCAGAAACGGACAACCTCTCGCTGGTCACCACACACAAACATACGGGTACGGCTGGAGTAGTATTGAAGAAGGACGTCGATCGTGCGTGGCCCCGCCGCCGCTCGTAGACCGCCTGCCTGCCAATCCAACCTACCGGCCGGGATGTGGGGTGGCGCGCGCGACAGACATCCGTACGTCGTCTCATTCTCGACCTATCCCGATCCGATCGGGGAGGTAGGGTCCTCGATCCGCTGCGGCGCCACTCCTCCGTTCGGTTGGGTTCCGGCGGGCGCGCGCGGTCACGGTGGCTTATCGTCGCAATTACGGCTCGTCGTGCTTATCTATCTCTTCGCCTCGGCCGGCGTACCGACAAGGATGGCGAATGCAGCCGCCGTCCTCTACACGGCCGCCGGGATATCTATGTGCTGTGAACGCTTTCTTTACCCTAGTCCGTACACGCAGAGCAAGAACAGAATTCGGCTTTGAGTTCCGTACGCTTCATATAAGCAGGTACTGCTACTGCCCGTTCGTAAGCAAATGTTGACGTTGTACGTACGGTCGACTACTTCTACGTGTGGTTACCTACGTACATGGCGTAGCTGCGCGAGTGCGACCGATGGACGGGGCAAGCATGTCACATCCAAATGCAGCGCCACTTTTAAGATCGAGCACTCTAGAATAATTCCGATATATGCCAAACCCGAATATGCATTTTTTGTGTGAAATACATTACAAATCCAGACATAAATAAATGTGTACATACACTCGCTCTTATGAAGATACTCACATACACCTTATCTTTACTAGTACGCTGGTACGTGCATATCACGTTCAAAATTCAGCTTCTGAGTAAAACATTTACGCTAAAGAAAACAAGAAAACACAAGATTACTTGAGAAACCAAATTAATAAACTGTTCTTGTTATGAAACTATTTGTTTGTATGTAAAGTTGCTTGGACGAATTATGCAATGGGTCGTTTCAGTGCATCAATATCAGTTCTGTACCACAATATAATTCTCTTGTAGTCACATTTGTTCATGGAAGATAACGTTTTGTTAAATGCAAACCTTAGAAAACATAATAACATATACACCAAACGATCTTATCATTACATATATGGGGACGGCTAGTATTATACTCTAATTAGAAGTACACATGGCTAATGTAATGTAGAAGTCTGACTAATATTGATCGATCCTTATACAAACTTTGGCCACAGAAGATCCTATTAAGAATTCATGACTGGCAACAACATCAACCCACCACAGTATCTCACAATCTCACATCTTCTCGATGCATCTTCTAACTTCTGAAAACTTTCCATCCTAAAGGTGCTACTCAGCCTGGCGCATTGTTTTTTCATGCGCCTCGATTTCTCCAGAATACTCATGACACTCGCGTTGGGTACTGTAGGAGCGAATCCCTCTGCTATGGACCATACGATGGACCTCATCAACGGTTAAAATTCCTTCTCAAGTTCACGATTCAAACTTTCAAAACTGGCACACTATATAGGAAAAAAAAAAGTATAGATGAGCATCTCTGAGTGAGTACAATAGATCGATTTGACCAGTCTTGTGACTGACGAAGTCACCACAAGCGTCTCGTTCATTCTATTTTTACTTTTATGAGACACAAGTGTAGAACCTGGTGGTTGATCTCTCGTGCACCAGTTTATGGGTCGCTAATACCATGTGGGGTAGCTCGTTGCTGACGGTGACATGAAGCGGATAGTTGGCGTCGATGTAGTTGAAGCTATGCCGACGGTGGCCGTCGGCACAGGTATAGCCGGCACAGTTACAACTACACTGATGGGCTTTTTGTGCCGAAGATTTTTTGCAAGTTGTAGGCTTCTAGACCATGTACCGATGGCCCCCATAAATAGCTGTCGGTGTCTACCCGTTTTGCTGTAGTTTTTCGGGCACCACTACCCTTCTAATCATTACACTCTAGCTAGGTTGGTTCGGTTAAAAAACCATGGCGCTCAATAAATACTTGAAATAGATACTACATATTTTAATTTTGTGTCCACGCAATAGTTTTGATATAGATAGATGAGATCAAGTTCATCGTAGCAAACATTATAGTTCATCATTTCCGTTCGCTCTACCTTTGGGCTTTTCACGTGAGCACTCAAAGACGTGCGCCGCGGGATATATGCACCGGAGCCTCTCGCACTGCCGAGGATGGAGTGCTTTTTTAGAGTGGTTAAGAGCATGTCCAGTAGCGTCCCCAAATGTTTGGGGACCACGGATAAAAAATGCTCTCTATGCGCGTCCTCCAAAGCTAGAAAGCATTATATTTTGTGTCTGACGTCTTCGATCGAGACTCTATACACAAGGGATGCGTCGGAGGCCGGTCGGATACAAATGAAGCGACGAATCCATGCATGCAGCTCCTGTTCCCCACATGTCATTCTCTTTCTCCACCTAATTAACTTACACTTTTATCACCTATTTTTCCCACATGGATTGATACTCTCTATTAAAATGCATGCATTCGGACAGGGGCGGAGCTAGAAACGGCCCATGGTTGGTGCTAAACATGGCTTAGTGGTGCTAAGTACCTAAGATTTTCGTAATATGGCCTTGAAATTTGATAAATGGTTGTTGAATTGCAGTTGCTAAGTCGGTGCTACAGCATCAGCAGCACTGAGCCTAGCTCCGCCCCTGCATCCCGACGCTATCCGAGGGACACGGCTGCAAAGGGTTATTTTTTCTTCAGATATTTGGTTCTTTTTATCCAACGCTCTCTCCAAAAACGTTCCAATTCGTCGCTTTGAAAGCTTTTTAAGGGACGCGAGTGGAGATGCTCTAACTTGAGTAATTGCAGAGCCGTCCACGGGGTTCCGAATCTGCTGTTGATTGTTCGACGGAGGGCGAGGATGCACCAGAGGCCAGTTTTAGGTGAGGCCTGTGTTCGGTTTACCATGGATTCAAGTGGATTGATATGGATTGACAGGGATTAAATTCCATATAACCTAAAATCCTCTTAGTTCCCCTCTAATCCATTCCAATCCGCTTGTGAGGTGGATTAACCGAACATGGCCATGGCCTCAGTGTTGGCCCTGCATGCAACGAAGGGATGCGCGGAGGTGATGAACCGTGCGTACTGATCGACGGGTGAAGCTGATCCATATCCTGCTACTGGCCACAAATCGACGAGTGACAGCATCTTTCACGTAGAATGCACGGTGTGGGCTTCTCTACAGGACGGAGAGAGAGAGAGAGAGAGATCTCATCAAAGCAGGCAGGTGCATTGATCTTCCGAAATCCGACTGATCGGCACGTCAGGCCATCGGAGCTTCACACAGATTTGGAATGGAATTGCCGTCCAGCTTAACTCGCGGCAGCTGTCAAGCGCGTCGGCATTCCCAAACGCGGCAACAGTCAGAGATAGCGCCCACCCGGAACATGACGGACCGGAAACGCCAAATCCGCCACCCAAAATCATGCTAGTATATTTTTTCGATAAAGAGTAAATAGGAGATACCAATTACACCTATACTCTGCAATAACGCATTGCGCTAGCGACATTACGGATGCATACAGATCAAGAAAAAAGAAGAATTACAAAGAAAAGTTCCGCTATAGTAATCTATTCCTTGAAAACAACGGCACTAACACTACCAAGACAACACTAGAATTTTAGCTTTTCCAAAAACAATGCCTCAAAAAAGAAACATTGCACAAGCATCATCGTCGCCCGATCATAGATCTTGGATTTTCACCCTGAAGAAAATCTTCACTCTCAAAACAATACCTTCAACAATAACACTACCAGGCACAACCAATTAATGCCAGACCTTTTCACCCTGAGAGGTAAGACTTTGAACTTCTCTTGTGTAGTCGCTCCCACTTACATACCGCTGCTTCAAGTCATGAATCACCAAGCCAACTCCTCATCGCCACCCAGACTCGAACCACCATAGCTAGTCCTCGGATCTCGACTTCCATGATATTCACCGCTAGCACCACAGAACGAAAACATGCTCCATGATATTAACACTCAGCTGAACTTCGAAGCGCTCCCTCTGAAGCCAAACAGACAGAAAAAAAATGGGTGCGCATGACCGAATTTCACCTGATCCAGCAATCTCCAGGCATAAATTGCCCAATGGAGCGCCAGCAGAGTCTTCCGGAACACGACACTTGATGGGTTCGTTGCATTGAAAACAAAAAAATTCTACCGTGAACATGAACAAAAACCAAGATCCAATCTTGGAAGAAGTAAGATCTAATCTACCAAGATCGAAGCAACGAGAAGATTGTGAGACTAACCCTCGAAGATTCTAAAGCCTACGAGATTAGATCTCGTTGTTGATGTAGTCAATCGTCCGTGCTGCAATCCGGCAGCACTTCCGTACTCGGTCGTGCGTACGGTGTCGATGAAGCCCGTCCTCTCCCCGTTCCAGCGGGCAGCGGAGGTGTGGTAGATCTCCTCGGAATCCCAGCAGCACGACGGCATGGTGGTGGTGGTGGAGGAGAGAAAACTACAGGGCTTCGCCTAAGCCGGAGCAGCGTATGGTGGAGGAGAGAGGGGGGCGGCCAGGGTTTGGTCAAGGGGTGAAGTGGCCGGCCACCCCCTCCCCTCTTTATATAGGTGGAGGGGTCGGCCTAGGGTTTCCCCTAGGGCCCACCCTCCTCCTTGGCCGGCGCATGGGGGATTTCTTCCCCCTCAAGCCTTCCCCTTTATCTCTTCATTTAAACAATTTAAATTGGAGATAGATTCTATCTCTAAATTTAAACCATTAAAATTAGTGACAGATCTTATCTCTAGGGGTGGGCCGGCCTGGGCCCACATGTCATAGTGGGCAGGACCCACCATGCCATGTGGCGCCTATGTGGCCTCTCCCGGGGTGGGGGGCCCACTGGTGACCCTTCTAGCACATTCTAGAACCTTCTAGAAGCTCCGGTCAAAACACCGGAACTTTCCTGAACCCTGGAAAATAACTTCCCATATATGAATCTTATTCTCCGGACCATTCCGGACCTCCTCGTGATGTCCTGGATCCCATCCGAGACTCCGAACAAACTTCGGTCTACATCTCATATTCCGAATCTACTTATGCGACATCGAACCTTAAGCGCGTCACCCTACGGTTCGTGAACTATGCAGACATGGTCGAGACTCTCCTCTCCGACCAATAACCAATAGAGGGATCTGGAGATCCATAATGGCTCCCACACATTCAACGATAACTTAGTGATCGATTGAACCATTTACATACGATACCGATTCCCTTTGTCACGCGATACTTTACTTGTCCGAGGTTCGATCATTGGTATCTCCATGCCTAGTTCAACCTCGTTTCTGACAAGTACTCTTTACTCGTACCGTGGTATGTCATCTCTTATGACCTAGTCATATGCTTGCAAGCTAATCAGACGACATTCCACCGAGAGGGTCCAGAGTATATCTATCCGTCATCGGGATGGATAAATCCCACTGTTGATCCATATGCCTCAACTCACACTTTCCGAATACTTAATCCCATATTTATAACCACTCATTTATGCAATGGCGTTTGATGTAATCAAAGCATCCTTCCGGTGTTAGTGATTTACATGATCTCATGGTCGAAGGACTAGGTAACTATGTATCGAAAGCTAATAGCAAATTGAACTTAATGACTTGATCTTATGCTACGCTCATTTGGGTGTGTGTCCATTATATCATTCAACCAATGACATAACCTTGTTATTAATAACATCCAATGTTCATTATCATGAAACCATGATCATCTATTAATCAACAAGCTAGTTATACAAGAGGCTTACTAGGGACTCCTTGTTGTTTACATAACACACAAGTATCAATGTTTCGGTTAATACAATTATAGCATGGTATGCAAACATTTATCATAAACACAAAAATATTATAATAACCACTTTATTATTACCTCTTGGGCATATCTCCAACAGTCTCCCACTTGCACTAGAGTCAATAATCTAGATTATATTGTAAGGTACCTAACATCCATGGCATTCTGGTGTTGGTCATGCTTTGCCCTAGGGAGAGCTTTAGTCAACGGATCTGCCACATCCAGATCTGTGTGTACTTTGCAAATCTTTACTTCACCATCTTCGATGTACTCACGAATCGAATGAAAACGCAGCTTGATATGCTTTAGCTTCTTGTGTGACCTTGGTTCTTGTGCATTGGCGATGGCACCCATGTTTTCTCAAGAGATGACTAATGGGTCCAATGCACTAGGAACCACACCAAGCTCAACAATGAACCTCTTCATCCATGCCGCTTCCGATGAAGCCTCCGAAGCCACTATGTATTCAGATTCAGTTAAAGACTTCGCCACCGTGCACTGCTTGGAACTCATCCAGCTTACTGCAGCACCATTCAGTATAAACACGTACCCAGACTGAGACTTAGAGTCATCAGGATCGGTGTTCCAACTTGCATCGGTGTAACTGGTTACAACGAGCTCTTGGTCACCGCCATAACAAAGAAATATATCCTTAGTCCTTTTCAAGTACTTCAGGATATTCTTGACCGCTGTCCAGTGTTCCATTCCTAGATCACTCTGATATCTGCTGGTCAAACTAATAACATGTGCGATATCCGGTCTAGTACAAAGCATGGCATACATGATAGAGCCTACTGCCGAGGCATAGGGGATCTTTGTAATATCCCAGGTAATGGGGTTACAAAAATAGAGGAAACAGATGTGTGCATTGCATTCATGCATAGAAAATCTGGGGAATTTTCGCGCTTTAAAGTAAAACGATCACGATGAATCGAAGTTTCACTTGACCTTGGAGGAATTGAAGTAGCTCATCAAGTCAAGCGCTATAAACCTCAATGTGACTTTGTTAAAAACCTTGTTTTGGGTAGAGCTGATTTGATCTAAGGGGTTAGATCAAATGGAATTAATAATCAACACAACAACACTTTACTCAATGATTAATTGATTGATCTTATAAAATATCATAATATGGTAATCCTTGTCATAACATATGAACACCAACTCAATTGCAAAGCAAGTAACAATAAAATGGAGAAACCATTCTTGACTTATCTTTTCCAAGTCTTAAACTAATCCATGCACTTATCATAAACTCTATGATATCTATTCTACTTTAAGCTTGGAAACAAGACAAGGAGATCCAACTAAGGAATATAATCCTTCTCTATTCTAATTTAATATTACATCAAACCTAGAGGGATGAGAGTCCTACATTAATTATTAGAGAAGCAATAACAAACCTGGAGCTAAACCTTGGATATACATCCAAGTATTCAAATCATCATCTTCAAGACAACCTGATACGTCTCCGACGTATCGATAATTTCTTATGATCCATGCCATATTATTGATGATACCTACATGTTTTATGCACACTTTATGTCATATTCGTGCATTTTCTGGAACTAACCTATTAACAAGATGCCGAAGAGCCAGTTGTCGTTTTCTGCCGTTTTTGGTTTCGAAATCCTAGTAACGAAATATTCTCGGAATTGGACGAAATCAAGACCCAGGGTCCTATTTTGCCACGAACCTTCCAGAAGACCGAAAGGGATACGAAGTGGGGCGACGAGGCGCCGCCACCATAGGGCCGCGCGGCCAGAGGGAGGCCCGCGCCGCCCTATGGTGTGGGCCCCTTGTCAGCCCTCCGACTCTGCCCTTCCGCCTACTTAAAGCCTCCGTCGCGAAACCCCTGATGCGAAAAACCACGATACGGAAAACCTTCCAGAGACGCCGCCGCCGCCAATCCCATCTCGGGGGATTCTGGAGATCTCCTCCGGCACCCTGCCGGAGAGGGGATTCATCTCCCGGAGGACACTACACCGCCATGGTCGCCTCCGGAGTGATGAGTGAGTAGTTCACCCCTGGACTATGGGTCCATAGCAGTAGCTAGATGGTTGTCTTCTCCTCATTGTGCTTCATTGTTGGATCTTGTGAGCTGCCTAACATGATCAAGATCATCTATCCGTAATACTCTATGTTGTGTTTGTCGGGATCCGATGGATAGAGAATACCATGTTATGTTAATTATCAAGTTATTACATATGTGTTGTTTATGATCTTGCATGCTCTTCGTTATTAGTAGAGGCTCGGCCAAGTTTTTGCTCTTAACTCCAAGAGGGAGTATTTATGCTCGATAGTGGGTTCATGCATGCATTGACACCTGGGACAGTGACAGAAAGTTCTAAGGTTGTGTTGTGTTGTTGCCACTAGGAATAAAACATTGGCGCTATGTCCGAGGATGTAGTTGTTGATTACATTACGCACCATACTTAATGCAATTGTCTGTTGTTTAGCAACTTAATACTCGGAGGGGTTCGGACGATAACCCGAAGGTGGACTTTTTAGGCATAGATGCGATTGGATGGCGGTCTATGTACTTTGTCGTAATGCCCAATTAAATCTCACTGTACTTATCATGACATGTATGTGCATTGTTATGCCCTCTCTATTTGTCAATTGCCCGACTGTAATTTGTTCACCCAACATGCTTTTATCTTATGGGAGAGACAACTCTAGTGAACTCGTGGACCCCGGTCCATTCTTTAATACTCGAAATACAAATCTGCTGCAATACTTGTTTTTACCGTTTTCTCTGCAAACAATCATCTTCCACACAATACGGTTAATCCTTTGTTACAGCAAGCCGGTGAGATTGACAACCTCACTCGTTTCGTTGGGGCAAAGTACTTTGGTTGTGTTGTGCAGGTTCCACGTTGGCGTCGAATCCCCGGTGTTGCGCCGCACTACATCCCGCCGCCATCAACCTTCAACGTGCTTCTTGGCTCCTCCTGGTTCGATAAACCTTGGTTTCTTTCTGAGGGAAAACTTGCTGCTGTGCGCATCATACCTTCCTCTTGGGGTTCCCAACGAACGTGTGAAATACACGCCATCACAACCCTAGAGAGAGATAACCATTATTGTTAAACATAGATCTTGATGATCACATCAACCTCTATGGAGCCTAATATTAGGTTAGCATTGAAGTCCTTCCCAAATGAGAGAGACCATCCATACTAATCCTAGTTCTATCTATTCAAATATCCAAATGGTTAAACCATCAGTTCTTGAGAGAACTTTAAGTGAATATCTCAGGCATTTTCCTGGGATATAAGCTATTGAGACAACCATAGCCATGATCATCTAAGAAACTATAAGAGAGATATTATGCTTAGTTGATCAAGACAACACTTGATCATAGAAGTGAAGACCATTCCATTAGGAATACTTTAGGAATCCAAACCTTGATCATTATAAATTGAGTGATGATCATAAACCCTAAGAACTTGAAGTAGAGATATTAAGAACAAGTGGATCATGCCTAATCCATGACCATGCTTTGGAGAAATAGGAGAATAATCCAAATACTAACACTTATATGATTAGTAGATGTTATTCCCCACAGGAAATCATAGGGAGGTAACTAGTAAGCAAACCTAGACTTATATCATAACCTTTACTTGTGAACCACTTGGTGCTCACAATTAGAATCCTACCATATCTATATTTCCTAAATTAAGGAACCCAAGAAAACCTTAGAGTTAAACACTATACTTTATGTAGTGAGAAACCATACATCCATGTGACCAAAGTTAACTATAAAAAGAACTTAAATCAATGTAGTTACTCTAATGATAAGTTGGGAGTAATAAAAGAAATTAATTGGTAGAAGATAAAACCAATTCTCAAATCCTTAGTAATTAGAGAAGCACATGAAATATTAAGCAAGTAACCATCTTATCATGGTTAGGGGAGATTAACCCTAGCACATGCAATATGGTGTCATCTCATATCTACAACCTAGCATTATATATCAACCCTAGTTTGTGCATCACATGGGGATTACTAGTATAATCCTAAAACCATGCTTAAGCTCAGATACGAGCAAGGGAACTATTTAACCAATTCTGAAATGAAACAAGATAGCAAATTAACATATCTCACAAGCCATGCCTATGTGGGTGCAACTAACTAGTGTTTTCATATAAATAGAAGTCTCATGAGAGAAATGAGATCCACCTTAACCATATTAAACTAAGGGTTTAAAAGATGACAATAATACTTTAAAATAACCTTAAACAATTCTCCAAATCAATAACCACCATGAGCACATGAAATAATGTTATGAGATCATATGCTCAAATAAGAAACTTGATATTAAGCTATGCCTTGTAAATTGTTTAATGCAATGTAACAAAAGATAAATATAAAAACTTAACTATCAATAGGTACTTAGAAGAACCTCTTGAGAAATAGTTTGGATTACCTAAATTGATATTGGCAATTAGGACTATATAATTGCCCTTTTTAAATCTCTATTAACAATTAATAAACAAGGGTGTCACTACACATATGAAATATTTTAAAGCTCTTATATTTACAATAGTATGTTTGTAAACTCCTAAGAGATTCACACATTCCAAATCCTACAAAACAAAAGGGAAATGCAAACCAGAATTAAATAGAAAATACAAACCAGAAAATAAAACTAGAAAAGAAAAAAAAAGAGAAAAGAAGAAAGGACTTACCTGGCTCACCTGGCCGCCACAGCCCACCTCGACAGCCCAGCGCAAGCCCACTAGCGCGGCCCAGTTCACCGCCAAAAACGCAGCCCAGTGCCTCTTCGTCTAAAAAAAATCGAAGAGGGCGTCGTCCTCCTCGTCACCATGTGCTGGAGGGCAGCACGACGCCGTGAAGCTCTTCTCCCTCGCGCTGGCGGCATCTCCTCGACCGAACCCGTGACGAGGCACGCGCCCAGGCGCCGTATAAAAGCTCTGGACGAACCCTAGTCGCCCTCTTCTCCCTCATTGTCTCAATTTCTTCTCAAGTCGGAACCCTGGCCGCACCTCTTCACCATTACCGCCGACGTTAGAGGCCTCCCCGGCGACCATGAGATGGACGAGGAGAAGCGCCGTGCCACGGCAAGCCTCCTGGTTGAAGGAATCGCGAAGAGAGGATCCCAGAAGCCGCCAATCCTCCGTTCCCTTTCGCCGGTATACCGCGGGGAAAAGGAAATCGCCGTCGTCTTCGTCTCCGATTGCCTTCCCCGACCATCTGTGAAGCATCACGGTGAGCTAGCGCACCTCCCAAGCCCTTAATTGCTCCGATTCATAGCCCGTAGCTCCACGGTAGCTAGTTGGCCGGATTTGCTCCGCCGCGGGTTGGTTCTCCGGCGAGGCTCCGGTGACCCCCTCGAGTAACCGTCACCACCATTCGATTCCGCGCGTCACAGGGATTCGGTAGAAACCAACCGCGCGTCCAGGGATGCATTAAATCGGCGGCGCCACCCTCCACTGACCGCCGGCGTCAAGCCGCCGGGGAGTGGTGACGTGGCCTGGGCTTCCTGTGAGTTTGACTTGGTCTCCGTCCGCGTGGCAGCCGACGTGGACCGAGGCCCACCTGTCTCGCGTCTGGGTACAAAACGAACCGGTATCCTTAGTAATTATAGCTATTTCAATATTCCTGAAAATAGTAGAAACTTTAGAAATTCATATCAAATTCAATATAACTCAGAAAAGTATAAATGAGATATCAAAATTCTTAGAAAACCAAAGTCTATCCAATAAAAATATAATATGAAATTTTTATTTTTAATAAAAATTCAATTATTTAATACTTGTTAATTAAGCCTTTAATTTTAATTCCAAATTTAATTAAAATCCAATAATTAGGAAAACTTCAGAAAATAAATAAAAACCAGTAACTAATTAGGGAAAACATTAAAATTAATTTTCCTTTTCTATTAATTTATTAAATCCTTATTAGGAGGATTTAAACCCTAATTAATAATTACCTTAATTATTAATTCATTAAAAATAATAAAATACCAAATCCAACATTATTTTTATTTCAAAGTTATTAATAACTTCCACCTTAAAGTGAAGTTATTAATTCAAGAACTTTAGGGTATTTAGAAAACCCTAATTTCATAAGTAATAGAACCAGGAACTCATCATTTCATGTGACTCCTAAAACCCTAAATTAATTAGGAACCCTAGTTCCATTATTACATGTGAACCCTAAATTACTTCTAAAACCTAAACCCTAGATCCTCACATGTAATCATGGTATTCTATTTTTTCATCCATAGTATCATAACAAGAATTAAACACATGCCATGCCACATAAAAATTGTAGGAGCCCCATCATCAATCATATAGTAGTCCATATACGCATACCTACCCAACTTTGTTGATCCAATTGGATCAACCACATCTAAACCCTAGTTCCTATCATCCAACTTATCAACCTTAACCATTCCTATTTAATTAACATCACACCATGGTGATGATCCCTAATAGCAACCATACCACTATCTTGCATTACCTAACCATACTCCACTAAACCCTATCTGTGTGAGATAATTATTAATCATCCTATTTAGGAAACCACCATTCTTTACTTAGTGAATCCAATAACAAAACCTAGACAACCTCAACCTTAATTTTAATACTTCTTATTAATTAAGAAGTATGTTCTTCAAAAGTTATTCTTTTAAAGAAAATAAGGAATCATCATCAACCCTGCCTTATAGGAAATATAAACCCTAGCTAGCCATCACCAATAAGATGAAACAGTCCTGATAGCAACCTTGTCTGAATAATTGCTTAGGATGCCTAGGCTTAACTCAACCTTACCAACCCTAGGTATTGATGAATCCAACATTGTTGGGATACATCTAATACTTACTCCGAAACTAAATGAAACCATAGAACCCCATCAACCTAATTATCATACTTGTTCTTTATTAAAGAACATGTTCTTCAAAAGTTATTCTTTTGAAGAATATGATAATTAATCATTAACCATGCCATATAGTGATAAAACCAACCACTATTCATTACATGTTAGGATTATACCAAATGTTCTGGTTGTGTGCTATTAGTGTTATTATTATGATTTATTACAGCACCTATTTATGATAACAAGCAACCAATTCTGAATAAGAACCTAGTTTGCAAATCACTCTAAAAGTGCAACACACCCAGAACTAATCAGTATCACTCACTAATCCTAAATCATCGGGGTTAGGTCACGCTTAGAGCGCTTGCATCTCATACTTATGCATTATTGCATCCTTGCCAATCTTTTAAACATCGTCCTTACCGGACGATCATGCTATTTCATAATTTGGAGTTATTGCGTATCGAAGACCTTGCCTGCATAATCTTGCAGTCAAGAAAGGCAAGTTCATCGCTTGCTCATGTCATTTGAGTATCTTTATCAAATTAATTGCAAAGTACTATGATTATCACTATTGCATAAAAACCAAAACCACTACTTTCATAACTATGAATATGACTATGTGGTTGGCAATGGAACCATGGATTGTGTTGATATGGTGGAGGTTCCATTGCAAGGGTTTATATCCATCTAGGATTAAACAACAAATGTCGCCAGTGATTCTTGTGCCGTAATAACCGTGTTAACCATAAGATCCGGAGTGGGACGGAGTAGTCAAAAGTGTTTCCACCTCTCGTTCATCAACGGATGCTCATTACCGGGTGCACATGATCTTGCGAGACATGATGCAGGGGTGGGAACCCGTAGAAGTCCCAACGGTAACGGGGTCTATGATGGGTTGCAGCTGCCGGCGTAGGAATGTATGGTAGAGCCCTGTATTGTCGTCGTGGTCGGGGTCCACCCTGAAATCTATGGGAATAATGGGACCGGCGTGGACCCAGGGTCGGAGTCTGCAACAAAGGGTGGGTGTTCGAGGTAGCGGAGGAACATGATTGGCTAGACCTTATACCGGGCCTCACACCATAGGAAGTGTGGACGAGCTCGCGGCTCGGTTGGCACCAAGGTTAAGATCTCTTATGGGTAAAGCAACACACCTCTGCAGAGTGTAAAGAACCGTGACCTGTCACTCCTCGTTCCGGGATATGGAACTGCGAACGCGGCCGGAAAGGAGCTCCATGAAGTTCTAGTAAACCGGTGAAGGCTGACGGACATAGTTCTTCCGAATAAAAGCAACCTCTTGAAGAAATGGTTATGAAAACTTGCATTGGTATTAGACTTTCACGGTCTAATGCCGTAGCTAGTGCATTAAACACCTCTTTCCTATAATGAACTTGTTGAGTACGCTCGTACTCATACCACTCTTAAATCCCCTGCTTAGATATGGAGGCATCGAAGGAGGATCTACAGTGCAACTCAAAGGCCGAGGAGTCAACAACTACTTCAAGGAACAAGACTTTGTCAGAGGAGTCAAACACAACACCCAACAAGGAAAAAAAACCTAGATTAGCAATAGAAGGGAACTAGCTTCCTAAACTTAGCTCCTATTTAGCTAGAATCTATTCATAGCCTATGTAGCTAGCAAAATACTCTACAAATAGAGTTCGTTATAAGGTTAGACTACGAGTCGTTCTTCTGGAGTTTATTTGCAGTTTTACCTCATTGTAATGTAGGAGGCTGTGATGATCTTATGTAATAGAGTCAATATTGTAATTCTATAGACATGCCTTGGACCCGCATATGTTTCTGTTGTACCACTCTGAGCGATATAATACTAGTGGAACGGTGTTTCATTGGTGTTATATCAGACTTGCATACTACACCATGCAGTGGTATGCCGGGTCACCACAATTGGTATCAGAGCAAATGCTTTGACCCTAGGATTAAAACCCTATAAAGGAGACCCATAGGTTAGGTAGTGTCTATAGGAAGTTGTCTTAGCTAAACCAAATTCTTTTTATGACTTGAGATGGATATTCACTTGAGAATAATCCTGACACAGTTGAGTCAACATTTCTTACCCATCCTCCCTAAGTAAAGTTAGTTAGCTAATCCCAAATATGTAGCACACCATTGAAGTCTTAAAAAACAAATAGATGGGTAGATCACAGTTGGTATACAATACATGGTAGTCCAAAGAGAGGATACAACCATAAGGAAGATATCCTATTGGAAGATGTGTACCAACATATGATATGATTAAGTAAGAGTTATTCAAATCTGTAATAAGGAGTAATATCAAGTGATAAAGAGAATTAAGATATCCTAATAGAATAGGTAGACCAAGTTAAGTAATGAGTAAGTAAAACTCTCTAGACATGTGAAACAATTGATAGTAAGTGATAACTATGAGTCACATGAGGTAGTATAGACCATGATGAGTCAATCATGGGAAGTACGGAAGAGAGATAAAAATAAAATATGATTACTTACATGGTAGAGTTGTTAATTATATATGATTCACCTGAGAATCATTATGTGATGGAATAGAACATTATAAGTATTTTGGAGGAGTACAATAAGAAGCCAAGTGCTAAACAATAGTGCAAGAATTATGTTCCAAAAACCATGGGAACTGTGTCAAGAACATTAGGTCCATAGCCTTACGATACAATAACTTGGAAGTATAGGAGCTATATTCCAATAGTTATGTGTCTAGAATAGTGATGTTAGAACTAGACATATCATTGAAGTAGTCCTCAACAAAATGGAAGCTAAGTTAGTACTTACAAAGAAAATTAGGTTAACCACAACTATCCTAGACCACTTTGTTTCAAGTTTATCTCATTGCAAATGTGCAATTAAGGTAAAGGTTGAGACAAATAGTAGAATTCCCTATATTCGTGCTAAGTATCACGATATAAACCTATATTATGTGGTGTTCTATACTACACATCAGAGCCTGATGTTTAGAGATGTCTTACTCAACAATCATATTCAGGCTTATGATGATGTGTATTATAAGCACAAAGCTGAATCTTCTTGGATTTTATTGGATTTTATTGGATTTTCATTGTTTGACTAGATCCATACATGAAGTTTGACTTTGGTATGCAAATGCATGTTGCTATATCAAGTTCTTACTTAATGTTATAGATCTAGAGGGTAATGGTATTCGTGTGAGGAAGTGATGAATTCTGAAGATTCTGAAGACAAGATAAGGGTTCATTAGAAGGAAGGAAACAAAGTTGTGGGAAGCAACCACAATATTCAGAAGGTAGTATCAACCAAAACTCATGCTTACCTCAACAGAGGAGTACTTTTGTACGAAAGAAGCATGAAGGTGAGAAATATAATGATTATGGTGAAGCTGAAGCTGATCCATAGTCAACATGGAAGAGGGAATGCATGAGAAATCACTTAGAATACTATATTCATAGTGTCAGCTAGTGGTTTTCTTGCAAAATAAACCCTGAATGAAGGAAGATGATTTGTGAAACCATAGCAGATATAAGAAGACCATAGTTGATATCAGAAGACCACAATTGGTATAATATCAATACTACGAGATAAAGTAGAAGATGTCTCGTCCAGTTGATCAGAACCTATAATAGAATCCATTTTTTTTTAGATATCAAATAGCCACAGTTGGTATAATAACCACAGCTGGTATCAGTTGGTATTACAAATAGTCCACGATTTAATTAGTTGTAACAAAAGTCTGTGAACAAATAAAAAATTTGTCAGCCAAATAGCTAGATCTATAAACATTTAGCCAAAGGATTCATATTGGATGTTCACAATTGAGTGGATACACCACAAAGTTTCTTCGCAAAACCTTAGAGGAATATAAATCATAAACTAGACCTAGACCAACTATTCTAATCATAAGTCCAATAGTTGGAAGAAAAGGAGTTAAAGACCATAAGAAAACTCTAAGGGGTAGAGCAAAGATTGAGTTGGATGTACAATAACTCAATACTTTGAGCATAATAGAAGAAGAAGGTCTGAACTGAGAGGAAGTTCGATCTTATTTTCATAAGATTGATGAACAATACTTTCAGAAGGAAGACAGACCAGAAGCCGAGGTTCATACCTCGAGGAAGTAAGAAGTGGACTATAATTTGAGAAAGTGAGTAGTATTTACTCAGAAGTACAATAACTCAAGTAAACTTAGGTAAATGAAGTTGGATGAAGAAAATACCGTAGAACAAATACAGCTCAAGAAGGCCAAAGACTGAAGGATGTTGACCTTACCAAAACTAAAGTCTATTTGAAAGATTCCTTTCATGGAATTTAAATAACCCAAAATAGTTCTAGGTATCAACTATAAACCATGATTGGATAGACTAATTGAGTTTAATCCATTGTTAGGGGAAGTAAACCATTAAGACCATTCTATGGTAAGTACCTTACTAAATACCATTATTGCAGTTTTGGTAGTAAGGGAAAACATAGACCTACTCACCAAGTAGGAGTATGTTATCAAATTAGTCTTCAGTTAAGACTAGCAGCCTCAGAATAAGTCCCAATCATTGAATCTTCAATGGGAAAGGAAACAAGATTATGATATTGAAAGAAATCATGAAATTGAAGTAAGGAACCATGGTTCAGAGACAAACCCTAATGGATTCCAGGAAGAATCTGGACAAGGGATATATTCAATTATATCCAGTGAGATCAACACGGAGTTCGAGAAAATAAGTAGTCTGCACAAGTCAGATCCACACTCCGAAACGTGAGAGAGATCAAACTTCGAGGACGAAGTTTAGTTTAAGGGGTAGAGACTGTAATATCCCAGGTAATGGGGTTACAAAAATAGAGGAAACAGATGTGTGCATTGCATTCATGCATAGAAAATCTGGGGAATTTTCGCGCTTTAAAGTAAAACAGTCACAGTAACTGAAGTTTCACTTGACCTTGCAGGAATTGAAGTAGCTCATCAAGTCAAGCGCTATAAACCACAATGTGACTTTGTTAAAAACCTTGTTTTGGGTAGAGCTGATTTGATCTAAGGGGTTAGATCAAATGGAATTAATAATCAACACAACAACACTTTACTCAATGATTAATTGATTGATCTTATAAAAGATCATAATATGGTAATCCTTGTCATAACATATGAACACCAACTCAATTGCAAAGCAAGTAACAATAAAATGGAGAAACCATTCTTGACTTATCTTTTTCCATGTCTTAAACTAATCCATGCACTTATCATAAACTCTATGATATCTATTCTACTTTAAGCTTGGAAACAAGACAAGGAGATCCAACTAAGGAATATAATCCTTCTCTATTCTAATTTAATATTACATCAAACCTAGAGGGATGAGAGTCCTACATTAATTATTAGAGAAGCAATAACAAACCTTGAGCTAAACCTTGGATATACATCCAAGTATTCAAATCATCATCTTCAAGACAACCCTAGAGAGAGATAACCATTATTGTTAAACATAGATCTTGATGATCACATCAACCTCTATGGAGCCTAATATTAGGTTAGCATTGAAGTCCTTCCCAAATGAGAGACCATCCATACTAATCCTAGTTCTATCTATTCAAATATCCAAATGGTTAAACCATCAGTTCTTGAGAGAACTTTAAGTGAATATCTCAGGCATTTTCCTGGGATATAAGCTATTGAGACAACCATAGCCATGATCATCTAAGAAACTATAAGAGAGATATTATGCTTAGTTGATCAAGACAACACTTGATCATAGAAGTGAAGACCATTCCATTAGGAATACTTTAGGAATCCAAACCTTGATCATTATAAATTGAGTGATGATCATAAACCCTAAGAACTTGAAGTAGAGATATTAAGAACAAGTGGATCATGCCTAATCCATGACCATGCTTTGGAGAAATAGGAGAATAATCCAAATACTAACACTTATATGATTAGTAGATGTTATTCCCCACAGGAAATCATAGGGAGGTAACTAGTAAGCAAACCTAGACTTATATCCTAACCTTTACTTGTGAACCACTTGGTGCTCACAATTAGAATCCTACCATATCTATATTTCCTAAATTAAGGAACCCAAGAAAACCTTAGAGTTAAACACTATACTTTATGTAGTGAGAAACCATACATCCATGTGACCAAAGTTAACTATAAAAAGAACTTAAATCAATGTAGTTACTCTAATGATAAGTTGGGAGTAATAAAAGAAATTAATTGGTAGAAGATAAAACCAATTCTCAAATCCTTAGTAATTAGAGAAGCACATGAAATATTAAGCAAGTAACCATCTTATCATGGTTAGGGGAGATTAACCCTAGCACATGCAATATGGTGTCATCTCATATCTACAACCTAGCATTATATCTCAACCCTAGTTTGTGCATCACATGGGGATTACTAGTATAATCCTAAATCCATGCTTAAGCTCAGATACGAGCAAGGGAACTATTTAACCAATTCTGAAATGAAACAAGATAGCAAATTAACATATCTCACAAGCCATGCCTATGTGGGTGCAACTAACTAGTGTTTTCATATAAATAGAAGTCTCATGAGAGAAATGAGATCCACCTTAACCATATTAAACTAAGGGTTTAAAAGATGACAATAATACTTTAAAATAACCTTAAACAATTCTCCAAATCAATAACCACCATGAGCACATGAAATAATGTTATGAGATCATATGCTCAAATAAGAAACTTGATATTAAGCTATGCCTTGTAAATTGTTTAATGCAATGTAACAAAAGATAAATATAAAAACTTAACTATCAATAGGTACTTAGAAGAACCTCTTGAGAAATAGTTTGGATTACCTAAATTGATATTGGCAATTAGGACTATATAATTGCCCTTTTTAAATCTCTATTAACAATTAATAAACAAGGGTGTCACTACGCATATGAAATATTTTAAAGCTCTTATATTTACAATAGTATGTTTGTAAACTCTAAAGAGATTCACACATTCCAAATCCTGCAAAACAAAAGGGAAATGCAAACCAGAATTAAATAGAAAATACAAACCAGAAAATAAAACTAGAAAAGAAAAAAAAAAGAGAAAAGAAGAAAGGACTTACCTGGCTCACCTGGCCGCCACAGCCCACCTCGACAGCCCAGCGCAAGCCCACTAGCGCGGCCCAGTTCACCGCCAAAACGCAGCCCAGTGCCTCTTCGTCTAAAAAAATCGAAGAGGGCGTCGTCCTCCTCGTCACCATGTGCTGGAGGGCAGCACGACGCCGTGAAGCTCTTCTCCCTCGCGCTGGCGGCATCTCCTCGACCGAACCCGTGACGAGGCACGCGCCCAGGCGCCGTATAAAAGCTCTGGACGAACCCTAGTCGCCCTCTTCTCCCTCATTGTCTCAATTTCTTCTCAAGTCGGAACCCCGGCCGCACCTCTTCACCATTACCGCCGACGTTAGAGGCCTCCCCGGCGACCATGAGATGGACGAGGAGAAGCGCCGTGCCACGGCAAGCCTCCTGGTTGAAGGAATCGCGAAGAGAGGATCCCAGAAGCCGCCAATCCTCCATTCCCTTTCGCCGGTATACCGCGGGGAAAAGGAAATCGCCGTCGTCTTCGTCTCCGATTGCCTTCCCCGACCATCTGTGAAGCATCACGGTGAGCTTGCGCACCTCCCAAGCCCTTAATTGCTCCGATTCATAGCCTGTAGCTCACAGTAGCTAGTTGGCCGGATTTGCTCCGCCGCGGGTTGGTTCTCCGGCGAGGCTCCGGTGACCCCCTCGAGTAACCGTCACCACCATTCGATTCCGCGCGTCACAGGGATTCGGTAGAAACCAACCGCGCGTCCAGGGATGCATTAAATCGGCGGCGCCACCCTCCACTGACCGCCGGCGTCAAGCCGCCGGGGAGTGGTGACGTGGCCAGGGCTTCCTGTGAGTTTGACTTGGTCTCCGTCCGCGTGGCAGCCGACGAGGACCAAGGCCCACCTGTCTGCGTCTGGGTACAAAACGAACCGGTATCCTTAGTAATTATAGCTATTTCAATATTCCTGAAAATAGTAGAAACTTTAGAAATTCATATCAAATTCAATATAACTCAGAAAAGTATAAATGAGATATCAAAATTCTTAGAAAACCAAAGTCTATCCAATAAAAATATAATATGAAATTTTTATTTTTAATAAAAATTCAATTATTTAATACTTGTTAATTAAGCCTTTAATTTTAATTCCAAATTTAATTAAAATCCAATAATTAGGAAAACTTCAGAAAATAAATAAAAACCAGTAACTAATTAGGGAAAACATTAAAATTAATTTTCCTTTTCTATTAATTTATTAAATCCTTATTAGGAGGATTTAAACCCTAATTAATAATTACCTTAATTATTAATTCATTAAAAATAATAAAATACCAAATCCAACATTATTTTTATTTCAAAGTTATTAATAACTTCCACCTTAAAGTGAAGTTATTAATTCAAGAACTTTAGGGTATTTAGAAAACCCTAATTTCATAAGTAATAGAACCAGGAACTCATCATTTCATGTGACTCCTAAAACCCTAAATTAATTAGGAACCCTAGTTCCATTATTACATGTGAACCCTAAATTACTTCTAAAACCTAAACCCTAGATCCTCACATGTAATCATGGTATTCTATTTTTTCATCCATAGTATCATAACAAGAATTAAACACATGCCATGCCACATAAAAATTGTAGGAGCCCCATCATCAATCATATAGTAGTCCATATACGCATACCTATCCAACTTTGTTGATCCAATTGGATCAACCACATCTAAACCCTAGTTCCTATCATCCAACTTATCAACCTTAACCATTCCTATTTAATTAACATCACACCATGGTGATGATCCCTAATAGCAACCATACCACTATCTTGCATTACCTAACCATACTCCACTAAACCCTATCTGTGTGAGATAATTATTAATCATCCTATTTAGGAAACCACCATTCTTTACTTAGTGAATCCAATAACAAAACCTAGACAACCTCAACCTTAATTTTAATACTTCTTATTAATTAAGAAGTATGTTCTTCAAAAGTTATTCTTTTAAAGAAAATAAGGAATCATCATCAACCCTGCCTTATAGGAAATATAAACCCTAGCTAGCCATCACCAATAAGATGAAACAGTCCTGATAGCAACCTTGTCTGAATAATTGCTTAGGATGCCTAGGCTTAACTCAACCTTACCAACCCTAGGTATTGATGAATCCAACATTGTTGGGATACATCTAATACTTACTCCGAAAACTAAATGAAACCATAGAACCCCATCAACCTAATTATCATACTTGTTCTTTATTAAAGAACATGTTCTTCAAAAGTTATTCTTTTGAAGAATATGATAATTAATCATTAACCATACCATATAGTGATAAAACCAACCACTATTCATTACATGTTAGGATTATACCAAATGTTCTGGTTGTGTGCTATTAGTGTTATTATTATGATTTATTACAGCACCTATTTATGATAACAAGCAACCAATTCCGAATAAGAACCTAGTTTGCAAATCACTCTAAAAGTGCAACACACCCGAACTAATCAGTATCACTCACTAATCCTAAATCATCGGGGTTAGGTCACGCTTAGAGCGCTTGCATCTCATACTTATGCATTATTGCATCCTTGCCAATCTTTTAAACATCGTCCTTACGGACGATGATGCTATTTCAGAATTTGGAGTTATTGCGTATCGAAGACCTTGCCTGCATAATCTTGCAGTCAAGAAAGGCAAGTTCATCGCTTTCTCATGTCATTTGAGTATCTTTATCAAATTACTTGCAAAGTACTATGATTATCACTATTGCATAAAAACCAAAACCACTACTTTCATAACTATGAATATGACTATGTGGTTGGCAATGGAACCATGGATTGTGTTGATATGGTGGAGGTTCCATTGCAAGGGTTTATATCCATCTAGGATTAAACAACAAATGTCGCCAGTGATTCTTGTGCCGTAATAACCGTGTTAACCATAAGATCCGGAGTGGGACGGAGTAGTCAAAAGTGTTTCCACCTCTCGTTCATCAACGGATGCTCATTACCGGGTGCACATGATCTTGCGAGACATGATGCAGGGGTGGGAACCCGTAGAAGTCCCAACGGTAACGGGGTCTATGATGGGTTGCAGCTGCCGGCGTAGGAATGTATGGTAGACCCCTGCATTGTCGTCGTGGTCGGGGTCCACCCTGAAATCTATGGGAATAATGGGACCGGCGTGGACCCGTGGTCGGAGTCCGCAACAAAGGGTGGGTGTTCGAGGTAGCGGAGGAACATGATTGGCTAGACCTTATACCGGGCCTCACACCATAGGAAGTGTGGACGAGCTCGCGGCTCGGTTGGCACCAAGGTTAAGATCTCTTATGGGTAAAGCAACACACCTCTGCGAGTGTAAAGAACCGTGACTGTCACTCCCTGTTCCAGGATATGGAACTCGCGAACGCGGCCGGAAAGGAGCTCCATGAAGTTCTAGTAAACCGGTGAAGGCCGACGGACATAGTTCTTCCGAATAAAAGCAACCTCTTGAAGAAATGGTTATGAAAACTTGCATTGGTATTAGACTTTCCGGTCTAATGCCGTAGCTAGTGCATTAAACACCTCTTTCCTATAATGAACTTGTTGAGTACGCTCGTACTCATCCCACTCTTAAATCCCCTGCTTAGATATGGAGGCATCGAAGGAGGATCTACAGTGCAACTCAAAGGCCGAGGAGTCAACAACTACTTCAAGGAACAAGACTTTGTCAGAGGAGTCAAACACAACACCCAACAAGGAGAAAAACCTAGATTAGCAATAGAAGGGAACTAGCTTCCTAAACTTAGCTCCTATTTAGCTAGAATCTATTCATAGCCTATGTAGCTAGCAAAATACTCTACAAATAGAGTTCGTGATAAGGTTAGACTACGAGTCGTTCTTCTGGAGTTTATTTGCAGTTTTACCTCATTGTAATGTAGGAGGCTGTGATGATCTTATGTAATAGAGTCAATATTGTAATTCTATAGACATGCCTTGGACCCACATATGTTTCTGTTGTACCACTCTGAGCGATATAATACTAGTGGAACGGTGTTTCATTGGTGTTATATCAGACTTGCATACTACACCATGCAGTGGTATGCCGGGTCACCACAATCTTGTTCATCCTCTCTCTTTCTTCTGCCGTAGCCGGACCTTGAGTTTTACTCAAGACCTTACCTGGCAACATAGGCAAGAACCCTTTCTTGCTTTCATACATTCTAAACTTCTTTAGAATCTTGTCCATGTATGTACTCTATGAAAGCCCTATTAGGCGTCTTGATCTATCTCTATAAATCTTGATGCCTCAAAAGTACGCTGCTTCACCAAGGTCTTTTATTGAAAAACACTTATTCAAATAACCTTTAACACTGCTTAGTAGTTCTATATCATTCCCAATCAATAATATGTCATCTACATATAATATTAGGAACGCTACAGAGCTCCCACTCACTTTCTTGTAAATACAGGCCTCACCATGAGTCCGTATAAACCCGAAGTCTTTGATCACACTATCAAAGCGTCGGTTCCAACTCCGGATGCTTGCTTCAGTCCATAAATGGAACGCTGAAGTTTGCATACCTTGTCAGCATTTTTAGGATCGACAAAACCTTTGGGTTGTACCATATACAACTCTTCCTTAATGTCACCATTAAGGAACGCCGTTTTGACATCCATATGGCAAATCTCATAATCGAAAAATGCAGCTATTGTTAACAAAATCCTCACAGACTTTAGCTTCGCTACAGGTGAGAAAGTCTCATCGTAGTCAACTCCTTGAATTTGTCGAAACCCCTTCGCGACAAGTCGAGCTTTATAGACAGTAATATTACCATCAACATTTGTTTTTCTCTTGAAGATCCATTTATTCTCGACAGCCTTGCGGCTATCAGGTAAGTCTACCAAAGTCCATACTTGGTTATCATACATGGATCCCATTTTGGATTTCATGGCTTCTTGCCATTTGTTCGAATCTGGGCTCATCATTGCTTCTTCATACGTCGCAGGGTCTTCATCATTATTGTCCACAATCATGACATTTAGACAAGGATCATACCAATCAGGAGTGGTACGTTCCCTTGTCGATCTGCGAGGTTCAGTAGCTTCCTCATTCGAAGTTTCATGATCATCATCATTTGCTTCCTCTCCTATCAGTGTAGGCTGTACTGGAACATTTTCCGCCACTGCGCTACTCTGATCTATGAGAGAAGGTTCAATAACCTCATCGAGTTCTACTTTCCTTCCAGTCACTTCTTTAGTAAGAAACTCCTTCTCAAGAAAGGATCCGTTCTTGGCAACAAAGATTTTGCCTTCGGATCTGTGATAGAAAGTGTACCCAATTGTTTCTTTAGGGTATCCTATGAATACGCATTTCTCCACTTTGGGTTCTAGCTTGTCAGGTTGTAACTTCTTTACATAAGCTTCGCAACCCCAAACTTTAAGGAACGACAACTTAGGTTTCTTTCCAAACCATAATTCATACGGTGTCGTTTCAACAGATTTAGATGGTGCCCTATTTAAAGTGAATGCGGCTGTCTCTAATGCATAACCCCAAAATGATAATGGCAAATCAGTAAGAGACATCATAGATCGAACCATATCCAAGAGGGTTCGATTACGACGTTCGGACACACCATTACGCTGTGGTGTTCCCGGCGGTGTCAACTGTGAAAGTATTCCACATTTCTTTAAATGCATGCCAAACTCATAACTCAGATATTCGCCTCCGCGATCAGAACGCAGAAACTTAATCTTCTTGTTTCGTTGATTTTCTATTTCACTTTGGAATTCCTTAAACTTCTCGAAAGTTTCGGACTTATATTTCATAAAGTAAATATACCCATATCTACTCAGATCATCCGTGAAGGTTAGAACATAACGATAACCACCGCGCGATGCCACACTCATTGGTCCGCACACATCGGTATGTATTATTTCCAACAAGTCTGTAGCTCGCTCCATTGTACCAGAGAATGGAGTCTTAGTCATTTTTCCCATTAGACATGTTTCGCATCTATCAAGTGACTCAAAGTCAAGTGACTCAAGAAGTCCATCGGAATGGAGTTTCTTCATGCGCTTCACTCCAATATGACCAAGACGACAGTGCCACATATAAGTAGAATTATCATTCAATTTAATTCGCTTAGCATCAATGTTATGAACATGTGTATCACTACTATCAAGATTTAACAAGAATAAACCATTCATCTCAGGCGCATGACCATAAAAGATATTATTCATATAAATAGAACAACCATTATTCTCTGATTTAAACGAATAACCGTCTTGCATTAAACAAGATCCAGATATAATGTTCATGCTCAACGCATGCACCAAATAACAATTATTAAGGTTTAAAACTAACCCCGAAGGTAGATGTAGAGGGAGCGTGCCGACGGCGATCACATCGACCTTGGATCCATTTCCAACGTGCATCGTCATCTCGTCCCTCGCCAGGCTTCGTTTATTCCGCAGCTCCTGTTTCGAGTTACAAATGTGAGCAACCGAACCAGTATCAAATACCCAGGCACTACTACGAGAACCAGTAAGATAGACATCAATAACATGTATATCAAATATACCTTTCTTCTTGATGAGGCCGTTCTTCAGATCAACCAAGTATTTGGGGCAATTCCGCTTCCAGTGCCCCTTCTCCTTGTAGTAATAACACACAGTATCAGGCTTAGGGCTAGCCTTAGGCTTCTCAGGAGGCGCAGCAGCTTTCTTGCCGCCCTTCTTGAAGTTGCCCTTGTTGTTAGGCTTGCCCTGCTTCTTGAAACTGGTGGTCTTGTTGACCATCAACACTTGGTGCTCTTTCTGTATCTCAACTTCAGCAGATTTCAGCATGGAGAAGAGTTCAGGTAACTCTTTGTTCATGTTCTGCATGTTGTAGTTCATCACGAAGTTCTTGTAACTAGGTGGCAGTGATTGGAGGACACGATGAATACCCAGCTGGTTAGGAATCACAATTCCCAAGTCACTAAGCTTCTTCGCGTGCCCAGACATCTTGAGCACGTGCTCGCTAACGGAGCTACCCTCTTCCATCATGCAGCCAAAGAAGTGTTTCGAGGCCTCATAGCTTTCCACGGCCGCATGAGTTTCAAAGATAGCTTTTAGCTCATGGACCAGCTCATAAGGATCGTGGTGCTCAAACCGCTTTTGGAGCTCCGCCTCTAGGCTGCACAGGATGGCACACTGAACTTGAGAGTACCGAATTACCCGAGTTTCGTAAACATTCTTTACGTCCTCAGATACTGCAGGTGGTGGTGGGGGACATAGCGGTGCTTCGAGCACATATTGCAGATTTCCACCATTGAGGAAAATCCTCACATGACGGAACCAGTCGGTGAAGTTGCTCCCATTGCTTTTAAGCTTTTCTTTCTCTAGGAACTGGTTAAAACTGATGGAGGGGGACGCCATGATCTACAACATATTTGCAAAGAGTTTAGACTAAGTTTATGATAAATTGAGTTTAATTTTAATTCTTAAATTAACTAGGTGAACTCCCACTCAAATCAACATCCCTCGCATTGTCTTAGTGATCACACGAACCAAATCCACTACACCAAGTCCGATCTTCACGAGAAAAGATGTAGCTTCAAAGGCGAACACTGAAAGTGTTCATCATATCATTCATATGACTCATGCTCTACCTTTCGGTATCCCGTGTTCCGAGACCATGTCTGTACATGCTAGGCTCGTCAAGGCAACCTTAGTATCCGCGTGTGCAAACCGGCTTGCACCCGTTGTATGCACATGTAGAATCTATCACACCCGATTATCACGTGATGCTTCGAAACGACAAGTCTTAGCAACGGTGCATACTAAGGATGAACACTTTATTATCTTGATATTTAGTGAGAGGGATCATCTTATAATGCTACCGTCGTGATCTAAGCAAAATAAGATGCATAAAGGATTAACATCACATGAAATTCATAATGTGTGATATGATATGACATTTC
Organism: Lolium rigidum; assembly: GCF_022539505.1. NCBI lineage: Eukaryota > Viridiplantae > Streptophyta > Magnoliopsida > Poales > Poaceae > Lolium > Lolium rigidum. The sequence continues at coordinate 4,344 of NW_025900856.1, read as the reverse complement.
TTCTTGTGCTTTTGATCTCCATCTCCAAAGCACGGACATGATCTCCATCATCACCAGCATGGCGTCAAGGTCAGTGGCGCCGCTTCATGGTTGTCCATCACTTATAGCTAATATAACAACTTCTTGAAATAAAGCTATTACATGATGAATAGACACGCAGGTCTTTAACAAAAACTAAAGACAACCATTAGGCTCCTGCCGGTTGCCATAATACAATAATGAACATCTCATACATCAAATATAATCATCATCACATGGACATATCACATCACCAAACCCTGCAAAAACAAGTTAGACGCCTCTAATTTGGTTTGCATATTTTACGTGGTTTAGGGTTTTCGAGTAAGATCCAATCTACCTACGAACATGAACCACAACGGTGATACTAGTGTTGTCAATAGAAAGAGAAAATTGAATCTTCACTATGGTGGGAGAGACGGACACCCGCAAAGCCACTTATGCAATACAAGTTGCATGTCAAGCGTGGAGAAAGTCTCATGAGACGCGGTCATGTAAAGTTAGCACGGGCCGCTTCATCCCACCATCCTGCAAGATGCAAAGTACACTAACTAAAAACAACAAAAGCATCAACGCCCATAAAAACCATTGTGTTCTACTCGTGCAACAGATCTATGCATAGACACGGCTCTGATACCACTGATGGGTTCGTTGCATAGAAAACAAAAAAATTCTACCGTGAACATGAACAAAAACCAAGATCCAATCTAGCAAGAAGCAAGATCTAATATACCAAGATCAAAGCAACGAGAAGATTGTGAGACTAACCCTCGAAGATTCCAAAGCCTACGAGATTAGATCTCGTTGTTGATGTAGTCGATCGTCCGTGCTGCAATCCGGCAGCACTTCCGTACTCGGTCGTGCGTACGGTGTCGATGAAGCCCGTCCTCTCCCCGTTCCAGCGGGCAGCGGAGGTGTGGTAGATCCCCTCGGAATCCCAGCAGCACGACGGTGTGGTGGTGGTGGTGGAGGAGAGAAAACTGCAGGGCTTCGCCTAAGCCGGAGCAGCGTATGGTGGAGAAGAGAGGGGGGCGGCCAGGGTTTGGTCAAGGGGTGAAGTGGCCGGCCACCCCCTCCCCTGTTTATATAGGTGGAGGGGTCGGCCTAAGGTTTCCCCTAGGGCCCACCCTCCTCCTTGGTCGGTGCATGGGGGATTTCTTTTCCCTCAAGCCTTCCCCTTTATCTCTTCATTTAAACAATTTAAATTGGAGACAGATTCTATCTCTAAATTTAAACCATTTAAATTAGAGATAGATCTTATCTCTAGGAGTGGACCGGCCTGGGCCCACATGTCATAGTGGGCAGGACCCACCATGCCATGTGGCGCCTATGTGGCCTCTCCCGGGATGGTGGGCCCACTGGTGACCCTTCTAGCACATTCTAGAACCTTCTAGAAGCTCCGGTCAAAACACCGGAACTTTCCTGAACCCCGGAAAATAACTTCCCACATAAGAATCTTATTCTCCGGACCATTCCGGACCTCCTCGTGATGTCCTGGATCCCATACAAGACTCCGAACAAACTTCGATCTCCATCTCATATTCTGAATCTATTTATGCGACATCGAACCTTAAGCGCGTCACCCTACGGTTCGTGAACTATGCAGACATGGTCGAGACTCCTCTCCGACCAATAACCAATAGCGGGATCTGGAGATCCATAATGGCTCCCACACATTCAACGATAACTTAGTGATCGATTGAACCATTTACATACGATACCGATTCCCTTTGTCACGCGATACTTTACTTGTCTGAGGTTCGATCATTGGTATCTCCATACCTAGTTCAACCTCGTTTTCGACAAGTAATCTTACTCGTACCGTGGTATGTCATCTCTTGTGACCTAGTCATAAGCTTGCAAGCTAATCAGACGACATTCCACCGAGAGGGCCCAGAGTGTATCTACCCGTCATCGGGATGGACAAATCCCACTGTTGATCCATATGACTCAACTCACACTTTCCGAATACTTAATCCCATCTTTATAACCACCCATTTATGCAATGGCGTTTGATGTAATCAAATCATCCATCCGGTGTAAGTGATTTACATGATCTCATGGTCGAAGGACTAGGTAACTATGTATCGAAAGCTAATAGCAAACTGAACTTAATGACTTAATCTTATGCTACGCTCATTTGGGTGTGTGTCCATTATATCATTCAACCAATGACATAACCTTGTTATTAATAACATTGAATGTTCATGATCACGAAATCATGATCATCTATTAATCAACAAGCTAGTTATACAAGAAGCTTACTACAGACTCCTTGTTGTTTACATAACACACATGTATCAATGTTTCAGTTAATACAATTATAGCATGGTATGCAAACATTTATCATAAACACAAAGATATTATAATAACCACTTTATTATTGCCTCTTGGGCATATCTCGAACAACACTTCCATCAGAACGATGGGGACATGCACCGGTAGATCTTGATCTTGGCGCGAGAAAGAATCCTAGAACCACCACCCTTTATTCAAGCCGAGCTCATAGAGGAGAAGCCAAAACAGAGCGTCGTTGCAGATCGCCTTGGTGCACAAGGCCACAACCAGATTCGCATCATGCTCTGTTTGGGCTGACAGACCCAACTAGGCCCAAAGCAGCCCAGATCTCAGCCGAAGCAACACCCTCGCCCTCCTGTAACCGCTCGATAGGGGGCGAACCACCGCCGATCGGCGCCGCCCCAGGTCCCCCGCGCCGCCTCCAAGACGACGGGTCTAGGCGGGTCCCTAGACCCACGACCTGCCTCCACCACTCGCCGCCGTGAAGCGAATCGGGACCGGAAAGCTGCCGCCGCATGGCCGGGATCGCCGCCCCGACCACCGCCGACAACCAACAGCGCCGATGCCGCCCCAGCCGCCCTGACGAGGATTTCGCTGCAACCCCCATCCCCAGCACCGTTCGGCACCAGGGGCCGCCGCCACCGCGACCGACGCCGGCGGCGGCGGAGGGAGGCCGCGTGATCTGGACCTCTGGTGGCGGTTTGTGTCGCTCCGGAGTCACCCCTGGGGAGACGACCCGGGATTAGAGAGCTTGTTCATCATGCTAGTATATACATGTAAGTTTTTGAAAAACCATGGCGTTGAACAAATACTTGAAATAGATAGAATACTTCATATTCGAATTTTCTGTTTGCGCAATATTTTTGACATAGATAGATGAGCTCAAGTTCATCATAGCAAACATAGTTTAATTACCATTCGTGTGTGCCCTCCATTGCATGGATTTCACGTAAGCGCTCTCCAACACAAACATCGGAATGTATGCGGCCGCGCGATGTGTCGGAGCCTCCCACACGGCCTGCAGAGGAGTGGCTAACTTGAGGCATTGGCCGTGGGTTTTCAAATCTTCTGTTTGTTAGGGATGTGTTTGGTAGGCTGCATCTATTTCCTGCACTATTGGCACAGTGGGAAGAAGCCCCCTGCGCTTTCAAGATAGGCCAGGGCCATAAAACCTACATTGTTTGGTGGCCTGCACAGAGTTTTTTCGGCCTGTGGAGATTTAGGCTTTGCCCGTTTGTTAGTTCGATTTTCAGGCCTTGTAGCAGCCCGGAACGGTGCCACTACTGTTTGGTTGCAGCCCATTGTCCGCTTCTGCTTACATATTCCCTTCAGTGGAGAGGTTACCAGCGATCAACAGCACAAGCAAGAACACAATCATAGACGGCAAAGAACTTAGCAGTGATCATAGATGACACAAGTTCACGACACACCATTTTTCAGACATGATCATAGTTCTGAACACGACAGACAGGATCATAGTTCAACACACTAGGCACGAACAACAACTAGACACGACATGGTACTGATAACCCACAAGTATAGGGGATCGCAACAGTCTTCGAGGGAAGTAAAACCCAAATTTATTGATTCGACACAAGGGGAGGTAAAGAATATACTTATAAGCCTTAACAACTGAGTTGTCAATTCAGCTGCACATGGAAAAGCACTAGTAACGAGGGTGATGTGAAAGTAGCGAGTAATATGAGAGCAAGTAGTAACGAGTAACACAACAACGAATAACGTAACACGAAGGCAATGGCACCGTGAAAATAGTTGATACTACTTCCAATGACATATAGAACGAGTATATGATGATGAGAGATGGACCGGGGTTCCCAGCTATCTACACTAGTGGTAACTCTCCAATATCAAATGTTGGGTGAACAAATTACGGTTGGGCAATTGATAGGATTGAAATAGCATTAAGACAGAACATCAAGATTATTAATCATGTAGGCATGTTTTCCATATATAGTCATACGTGCTCGCAATGAGAAACTTGTACAACATCTTTTGTCCAACTAGCCG
>NW_025900855.1:0-15442 GCF_022539505.1 Lolium rigidum | reverse complement strand
ATATAACAATTTAACGAAGGAGAAACTTCGCCATGAATACTATGAGTAGAAACCAAGGACATACTTGTCCATATGCTACAGCGGAGCGTGTATCTCTCCCATAAAGTGAATGCTAGGATCCATTTTATTCAAACAAAACAAAAACAAAAACAAACCGACGCTCCAAGAAAAAGCACATAAGATGTGGTCGAATAAAAATGTAGTTTCAGGGGAGGAACCTGATAATTTGTTGATGAAGAAGGGGATGCCTTGGGCATCCCCAAGCTTAGACGCTTGAGTCTTCTTGATATATGCAGGGGTGAACCACCGGGTGCATCCCCAAGCTTAGAGCTTTCACTCTCCTTGATCATGTTGCATCATACTCCTCTCTTGATCCTTGAAAACTTCCTCCACACCAAACTCGAAACAACTCATTAGAGGGTTAGTGCACAATATAAATTGACATATTCAGAGGTGACACAATCATTCTTAACACTTCTGGACATTGCATAATGCTACTGGACATTAGTGGATCAAAGAAATTCATCCAACATAGCGAAAGAGGCAATGCGAAATAAAAGGCAGAATCTGTCAAAACAGAACAGTTCGTATTGACGAATTTTAAAATGGCACCAGACTTGCTCAAATGAAAATGCTCAAATTGAATGAAAGTTGCGTACATATCTGAGGACCATGCACGTAAATTGGCATAATTTTCTGAGCTTCCTGCAGGGCAGTGGGCTCAGATTCGTGACAGCAAAGAAATCTGGAACTGCGCAGTAATCCAAATCTAGTACTTACTTTTCTATCAACGGCTTAACTTGGCACAACAAAACACAAAACTAAGATAAGGAGAGGTTGCTACAGTAGTAAACAACTTCCAAGACACAAAATAAAAACAAAGTACTGTAGGTAAAAACATGGGTTGTCTCCCATAAGCGCTTTTCTTTAACGCCTTCAGCCTAGGCGCAGAAAGTGTGTATCAAGTATTATCGAAGGGTGGTACTTCTACAGCGGGGTGTGGGCTTTTCTCAACCAGGCATATTATATTAGATACATAAGTTTCAGCATCTCCCTTTTCATTAGTCTTAGGCGTGCTACTCTCATCAAACAAATTTTCAGGAACAAGCCAAGCATAGTTATTTTCTAGTGCATCATTCATACCTAGGAGCTTACATGGTATTGGTGCTTTGATCTCCCCTCCATCATCAATATTATTAGTGTATCTTATTCTATCCATATCCATCTTTTCAAGGAGACTAACAAAATTAGTAGGAGAACCAAGCATATTAAATTTAGCAAACACCTTTCTAGCTTCTCTTGCTAGACCACCAAATTCTCTAAGAAGGGTTTCTAATACAAAATCTTTCTTTTCCCCTTCTTCCATATCACCAAGTGTGAAAAACATGTGTTGGATTATAGGATTAAGATTAACAAATTTAGTTTCCAACAAGCGAACTAAATGCGCAGCAGCAATTTCATAAGTAGGCGCAAGATCTACCAAGTGTCTATCTTCAAAATTTTCAATGGTACTAACATGGTTGAAGAATTCTTCTATATTATTTCTCCCAACTATAGACCCACGTCCTACCGGTATGTTCTTTGTGGTAAAATTAAAAGGAAACATGATGAAATAAGTAAAGTGAATGCAAGTAAACTAATTTTTTTTTGTGTTTTCGATATAGCAAACAAGATAGCAAATAAAGTAAAACTAGCAACTAATTTTTTTGTATTTTGATTTAGTGCAGCAAACAAAGTAGTAAATAAAATAAAGCAAGACAAAAACAAAGTAAAGAGATTGAGAAGTGGAGACTCCCCTTGCAGCGTGTCTTGATCTCCCGGCAACGGCGCCTGGAAAAAGAGCTTGATGGCGTGTATTTCACACGTTCGTTGGGCAACCCCAAGAGGAAGGTATGATGCGCACAGCAGCAAGTTTTCCCTCGGAAAGAAACCAAGGTTTATCGAACCAGGAGGAGCCAAGAAGCACGTTGAAGGTTGATGGCGGCGGGATGTAGTGCGGCGCAACACCAGGGATTCCGGCGCCAACGTGGAACTCGCACAACACAACCAAACTACTTTGCCCCAACGAAATGCTGAGGTTGTCAATCTCACCGGCTTGCTGTAACAAAGGATTAACCGTATTGTGTGGAAGATGATTGTTTGCAGAAAAACGAGTAGAACAAGTATTGCAATGAGATTGTATTTCGAGTAAAGAGAATTGGACCGGGGTCCACAGTTCACTAGAGGTGTCTCTCCCATAAGACGAACATCATGTTGGGTGAACAAATTACGGTTGGGCAATTGACAAATAAAGAGAGCATGACAATGCACATACATATCATGATGAGTATAGTGAGATTTAATTGGGCATTACGACAAAGTACATAGACCGCCATCCAACTGCATCTATGCCTAAAAAGTCCACCTTCGAGGTTATCATCCGAACCCCTCCAGGTATTAAGTTGCAAGCAACAGACAATTGCATTAAGTATGGTGCGTAATGTAATCAACAACTACATCCTTAGACATAGCATCAATGTTTTATCCCTAGTGGCAACGAGCACAACACAACCTTAGAACTTTCTGTCACTTGTCCCAGGTGTCAATGCAGGCATGAACCCACTATCGAGCATAAGTACTCCCTCTTGGAGTTACAAGCATCTACTTGGCCAGAGCATCTACTAGTAACGGAGAGCATGCAAGATCATAAACAACACATAAGCATAACTTTGATAATCAACATAACAAGTATTCTCTATTCATCGGATCCCAACAAACGCAACATATAGAATTACATATAGATGATCTTGATCATGATAGGCAGCTCACAAGATCCGACAATGATAGCACAATGGGGAGAAGACAACCATCTAGCTACTGCTATGGACCCATAGTCCAGGGGTAGACTACTCACACATCACACCGGAGGCGACCATGGCGGCGTAGAGTCCTCCGGGAGATGAATCCCCTCTCCGGCAGGGTGCCGGAGGCGATCTCTCGGATCCCCCGAGATGGGATCGGCGGCGACGGCGTCTCGGTAATGTTTTCCGTATCGTGGCTCTCGGTACCGGGGGTTTCGTCACGGAGGCTATTTGTAGGCGGAAGGGCAAGTCGAGAGGCGGCACGGGGGCCCACACCACGGGGCCGCGCGGCCAAGGGGGGCCGCGCCGCCCTAGGGTTTGGCCACCCCGTGGCCCCTCTTCGTCTCGTCTTCGGTCTTCGGAAGCTTCGTGAGAAAATAGGCCTCCGGGCTTTTATTTCATCCAATTCCGAGAATATTTCTTTACTAGGATTTCTGAAACCAAAAACAGCAGAAAACAGACAAGCGGCACTTCGGCATCTTGTTAATAGGTTAGTTCCAGAAAATGCACGAATATGACATAAAGTGTGCATAAAACATGTAGATAACATCAATAATGTGGCATGGAACATAAGAAATTATCGATACGTCGGAGACGTATCAATTGCTCCAAAACGAACCCCCATCATAGATCCTAAGGCAAGTGCCGATATTCCCCCACAACAAGTCAACACCTTTCCTCTTGTTGATTTTGTCGCGCAATCGACAAAACCACCTCGAGAAGGGGAACTTGAGGATGTTGGCACTTCATCAAAAGGGAAGGATGAACCACCGGTTGCGGGACAATTAGGAGGTAATCATGCGGTGCCTCCACCAAGTGATTACACCGTAAATGTCCCAATACATATGCCTCATATTTCGTCTCATGGTTCACCACCGCTACTTGAATCCAATAGTTTTGAAAATTGGCAATTCTTAATGCATTCTCATGTGCGCAGCGCTTCTACCGAGCTTTGGCGCATCATCGAGGAAGGTTATTCACCACAAGACCCGAAGAACTTGAAAAGAAGTGGTGGATGACCAACTCAATGCCACCGCCATCAACATGATTCACATGGCCGTCACGCCCAAGGACCACGCCCATATCCGCTCGCTCAAAACCGCCAAGGAAGCATGGGATAAACTCGACAAGCTCTTCCTCGGAAATGAGAGCATTCAAATATCTCGTTTTGATGAAGTGAACAACATGGCCGACAACTTCGTCATGAATGAGGGAGAATCGCCCGAAGAGATTTACCGGCGCCTTATCGCTCTTGCCGTACAAATGCAAGATCTTGGAGCAATGTTTGTGGATGTCCATTGGATCAAACGAAAGTTCTACAATGCTCTCCTCCCTTACGAGGAAGTGAAGTTGACGGCCATCCGCCAAAACGCCTCCTTCTGCGCTATGACATCAGATGAAGTCCTTAGCGAGGTCTTTACTTTGGACATCTCCAAGAAGAATGCGGAGGATCTTGTTGCTCGTGCTCACAACACCCGCAAGCCCAACCTCACGTTGAAGATGAAGGAGCATGAAGCTAGTGAAAGCGATGAGGATCCCATTGAGTGGGGTCCGGATGATCTCAAGACACACTATCGTGAACACATGGCTCTTGCCGCCAAGAGTTTTTGGAATGGGAACAAGACACGAACCTCAAGGCCAAGAAGATACTTACCTCGGGATTCTTCAAGATATTCCTCCAAAAGCCCAAAGGAGGAGCAAAGGGGCAGAGCATGCTACAATTAGGGCGACAAAAGTCATTTTGTTGCGGATTGTATCTTTGAGAGAAGGGAAGACAATGGTGGAAGGCTCGTTCAAAAGGACAAGTTCAAATCCCTCTCCAAAGGTTTCTCCATGTTCTCCTCCAACTCCGATGACGCCAAGGTCTCCTTCACCAAGAATCCTAGAGCTTTCATTATCCGTGAGTAGTACTCCTCCAATGAAGGTGAAGAGCGTGAAAACAAGGGTTCGAACAAGGAGGAAGAAGGAGTGGCCGCCATCGCCATCTCCACTCCCTCTGTCTCCCTCTTCGACTCTCCAAATGAGAACCTCGTCACCAACAACTCCCGTTGCCTTGTGGCAAAGGTATCGTTGGAGGTAGAATCTGATGGGATTCGTAGCATAGAAAACAAAAAAATTCCTACCGCAAGAACGAATAACAAGCCAAGATCCAATCAAGAAGATGGGAGCAACGAGAAGATCATGAGACTAACCCTCGAAGATTTCCAAAGCCTACGAGATTAGATCTCGTTGTTGCAGAAGATGATCACTTGCCGCTTTCAAAAGCGCGTAGAAGATCTTGACAGTGCCACAGTCGGGCAGCACCTCCGTACTCGGTCACACGTACGGTGTTGATGACGACGTCCTTCTCCCCGTTCCAGCGGGCAGCGGAAGTAGTAGATCCTCCTCGGAATCCCGACAGCATGACGGCGTGGTGGCGGTGGTGATGGAGAACTCCGGCAGGGCTTCGCTTAAGCGCTATGTGAGTTGTATGAGGAGGGGGCGGCTAGGGTTTGGGGAGAGGGGGCAGCTGGGGCGCCGGCCTTGGTGCCTCTGGTTGGTGCGGCCAAGGTGGTAGCCGTCCCCCTCCCTCTCTCCCTCATTATATAGGTGGAACCCCAAGGGTTAGCCCTAGAATCCTAATAAGAGCCCAACTCCCAAACCTTCCAAAGGGCCAAACCTAGGGGGAGTGGGACTCCCCCCTTTCCTTCTTACTTGGCCGGCCAAGTGTGGTGGAGTCCACCATGGACTCCACCCTCCCACTTGGTTGGCAAGTTAGGGTTGGTGGAGTCCAACCGGGACTCCACCTTCCATGGTGATTTCTTCCGGAAGGTTCTAGAACATTCTAGCGCCTTCCATAAATGCACCGGATCATTTCCAAACATGGAAAGTGACTTCCTATATATGAATCTTATTCTACGGACCATTCCGGACCTCCTCGTGATGTCCTGGATCCCATCCGAGACTCCGAACAAAATTCGAACTCCATTCCATATTTCATATCTACTTAAAACGACATCAAACCTTAAATGTGTCACCCTACGGTTCGTGAACTATGTAGACATGGTCGAGACTCCTCTCCGACCAATAACCAATAGCGGGATCTGGAGATCCATAATGGATCCCACATATTCAATGATAACTTAGTGATCGATTGAACCATTTACATACGATACGGATTCCCTTTGTCACGCGATATTTTACTTGTCCGAGGTTTGATCATCGGTATCTCCATACCTCGTTCAACCTCGTCTCCGACAAGTACTCTTTACTCGTACCGTGGCATATCATCTCTTGTGAACTATTCACATGCTTGCAGGCTAATCAGACGGCATTCCACCGAGAGGGCCCAGAGTATATCTATCCGTCATCAGGATGGAAAAATCCCACTCTTGATCCATATGCCTCAACTCCCACTTTCTGAATACTTAATCCCATCTTTATAACCACCCATTTACGCAGTGGCCTTTGATGTAATCAAAGTACCCTTCAGGCACAAGTGATTTACATGATCTCATGGTCGAAGGACTAGGTAACTATGTATCTAAAGCTTATAGCAAATTGAACGTAATGACGTGATCTTATGCTACGCTTATTTGGGTGTGTGTCCATTATATCATTCATCTAATGACATAACCTTGTTATTAATAACATCCAATGTTCATGATCACGAAACCATGATCATCTATTAATCAACAAGCTAGTTATACAAGAGGCTTACTAGGGACTCCTTGTTGTTTACATAACACACATGTATCAATGTTTCGGTTAATACAATTATAGCATGTATGCGAACATGTATCATAAACACAAAGATATAAAATAACCACTTTATTATTGCCTCTTGGGCATATCTCCAACAGTCTCCCACTTGCACTAGAGTCAAAAATCTAGATTACATTGTAAGGTACCTAACACCCACGGCATTCTGGTGTTGGTCATGCTTTGCCCTAGGGAGAGCTTTAGTCAACAGATCTGCCACATTCAGATCTGTGTGTACTTTGCAAATCTTTACTTCACCATCTTCGATGTACTCTCGAATCGGATGAAAACGCAGCTTGATATTCTTCAGCTTCTTGTGTGACCTTGGTTCTTGTGCATTGGCGATGGCACCCATGTTGTCACAATAAATGACTAATGGGTCCAATGCACTAGGAACCACACCAAGCTCAACAATGAACCTCTTCATCCATACCGCTTCTGATGAAGCCTCCGAAGCTGCTATGTATTCCGATTCTGTTGAAGACTTCGCCATCATGCACTGCTTGGAACTACTCCAGCTTACTGCAGCACCATTCAATATAAACATGTACCCAGACTTTAGAGTCATCAGGATCAGTGTTCCAACTTACATCGGTGTAACTCGTTACAACGAGCTCTTGGTCACCGCCATAACAAAGAAACATATCCTTAGTCCTTTTCAAGTACTTCAGGATATTCTTGACCGCTGTCCAGTGTTCCATTCCTGGATCGCTTTGATATATGTTGGTCAAACTAACAACATGTGCGATATCCGGTCTAGTACACAGCATGGCATACATGATAGAGCCTACTGCCGAGGCATAGGGGATCTGATTCATCCTCTCTCTTTCTTCTGCCGTAGCCGGACCTTGAGTTTTACTCAAGACCTTACCTGGCAACATAGGCATGAACCGTTTCTTGCTTTCATCCATTCTAAACTTCTTTAGAATCTTGTCCAGGTATGTACTATGTGAAAGCCCTATTAGGCGTCTTTATCTATCTCTATAAATCTTGATGCCTGATACGTCTCAAACGTATCTATAATTTCTTATGTTCCATGCTACTTTTATGATGATACTTACATGTTTTATACACACTTTACATCGTTTTGATGCGTTTTCCGGAACTAACCTATTGACGAGATGCCGAAGTGCCAGTTCCTGTTTTCTGCTGTTTTTGGTTTTAGAAATCCTAGTAAGGAAATATTCTCGGAATTGGACGAAATCAACGCCCAGAATCTTAAAATTCCACGAAGCTTCCAGAACACCCGAGAGGGACCAGAGGAGGGCCACAGGGCCACCAGACAGTAGGGCGGCGCGGCCCAGGGGGGCGCGCCCCCTATTGTGTGGCGCCTCCGTAACCCCTCCGACTCCGCCTCTTCGCCTATTTAAGCCTCCCTGACCTAAAACCTCGATACGTAAAATCCACGGTACGACAAACCTTCCAGAGCCGCCGCCATCGCGAAGCCAAGATCTGGGGGACAGGAGTCTCTGTTCCGGCACGCCGCCGGGACGGGGAAGTGCCCCCGGAAGGCATCTCCATCGACACCACCGCCATCTTCATCAACGCTGCTGTCTCCCATGAGGAGGGAGTAGTTCTCCATCGAGGCTAAGGGCTGTACCGTTAGCTATGTGGTTCATCTCTCTCTCCCATGTACTTCAATACAATGATCTCATGAGCTGCTTTACATGATTGAGATCCATATGATGAGCTTTGTAATCTAGATGTCGTTATGCTATTCAAGTGGATTTTACTTATGTGATCTCCGGAGACTCCTTGTCCCAAGTGTGTAAAGGTGACAGTGTGTGCACCGTGTGGGTCTCTTAGGCTATATTTCGCAGAATACTTATTCACTGAGTTATGATTTGAGTTGGATGTCTCTATGAAATTGTGGTGTGTTAGTACCTCCTATGAATGCTCACGGTGACAGCGTGGGGTGTTTATTAGTACTTGGGAATACATCTTTAAGGTTTGCCTACATGATGAATTAGTGTTCGTTATCTTGCCAGAGAGTAATTCAGAATAGCATAGTGAAGTGCTTATTTATATTCCTTTATGATTGTAATGTTGAGAGTGTCCACTAGTGAAAGTATGATCCCTAGGCCTTGTTTACACCACGGAGAATTGCCTCCCACGCCAGCAAGCTATTTTCTGGCACCGTTTATAAATACTGCAAACACCGTTTGTTTACTGTTTTACTGCATCTTTACTTCCTGCAATATTACCATCATCCATATCACTTGCATCTCACTATCTCTTCGCCGAACTAGTGCACCTATACATCTGACAAGTGTATTAGGTGTGTTGGGGACACAAGAGACTTCTTGTATCGTGATTGCAGGGGTTGCTTGAGAGGGATATCTTTGACCTCTTCCTCCCTGAGTTCGATAAACCTTGGGTGATCCACTTAAGGGAAAACTTGCTGCTGTTCTACAAACCTCTGTTCTTGGAGGCCCAACACTGTCTACAGGAAAAGGAGTGTGCGTAGACATCAAGCTATTTTCTGGCGCCGTTGCCGGGGAGGTAAGGTAAAAGGCACTCACACTCTGGTCCCAGGTAACTAAGTTATTTTCTGGTTCCGTTGTAAGTGCTCGAAGCTATTTCCTTTAGATCCTGCAATTGCATCTTTTTGTTTCTTGTTTACACTAGTAAGGCATAATGGACAACAATGAGCTTTTTGTTCTATTTCCTGAGTTAAGACATGGATTGTTTGATGCGAAAATTAAAAAACCTATGGAACCTTATTTGCATGCTTTGGTAGTAATATTAGTATGAACGCTTTGAACACCATTGTTGATAATGATATAGAAAGTTCTAAGCTTGGGGAAGCTGGTTTTGATGAGCATGATATTTTTAGTCCCCCAAGCATTGAGGAGAAAATTTTCTTTGATGATACTTTGCCTCCTATTTATGATGATTATAATGATAGTGGTCTTCTGGTGCCGCCTAATACGGAGGATAAATTTAATTATGATTACAATATGCCTCCTATATTTGATGATAGCTACTTTGTTGAATTTGCTCCCACTACAATCAATAAGAATGACTATGCTTATGTTGGCAGTAGTAATAATTTTATGCATGAGACTCATGATAAGAATGTTTCATTTGATAGTTATATTGTTGAGTTTGTTCATGATACTGCTGAAAGTTATTATGAGAGAGTAAAATATGGTTGTAGAAGTTTTCATGTTACTAAAACACCTCTCTATATGCTGAAAATCTTGAAGTTGCGCTTGTCTAGTTTTCCTATGCTTGTTGCATTATGCCTACATGACTTGTTTATTTACAAGATTCCTTTTCATAGGAAGTGGGTTAGGCTTAAATTTGTTTTGAATTTCCTTCTTGATGCTCTCTTTTGCTACAAATCTTATTTCTTGGGAGTGCATCATTAAAACTGCTGAGCCCATCTTAATGGCTATAAAGAAAGCACTTCTTGGGAGATAACCCATGTTTTTATTTTACTACAGTAATTTTGTTTTATATTTGAGTCTTGGAAGTTGTTACTACTGTAGAAACCTCTCCTTATCTTTATTTTATTGCATTGTTGTGCCAAGTAAAGTCTTCGATAGTAAGGTTCATACTAGATTTGGATTACTTGCGCGAGAAACAGATTTCTTGCTTGTCACGAATTTGGGCAGGGTTCTCTCGTAGGTAACTCAGAAAAATCTGCCAATTTACGTGCGTGATCCTCGGATATGTACGCAACTTTCATTCAATTTGGGCATTTTCATCTGAGCAAGTCTGGTGCCTCTAAAAAATTCGTCTTTACGGACTGTTACTGTTTTGACAGATTCTGCCTTTCATTTCGCATTGCCTGTTTTGCTATGTTTGATGGATTTCTTTGTTCCATTAACTTTCGGTAGCTTTGTGCAATGTCCAGAAGTGTTAAGAATGATTGTGTCACCTCTGAATATGTGAATTTTTGATTATGCACTAACCCTCTAATGAGTTTGTTTTGAGTTTGGTGTGGAGGAAGTTTTCAAGGGTCAAGAGAGGAGGATGATACAATATGATCAAGAAGAGTGAAAAGTCTAAGCTTGGGGATGCCCCCGTGGTTCATCCCTGCATATTTCAAGAAGACTCAAGCATCTAAGCTTGGGGATGCCCAAGGCATCCCATTCTTCATCGACAAATTATCAGGTCACCTCTAGTGAAACTATATTTTTATTCCATCACATCTTATGTGCTTTACTTGGAGCGTCTTTATGTTCTTGTTTTTGTTTTGTTTGAATAAAATTGGATCCTAGCATTCATTGTGTGGGAGAGAGACACGCTCCGCTGTTTCGTATGAACACATATGTTCTTAACTTTATTCTTGATGTTCATGGCGAAGGTTGAAACTGCTTCGTTCATTGTTATATGGTTGGAAATGGGAAATGCTACATGTGGTAATTGGTATAATATCTTGAATAATGTGATACTTGGCAATTGTTGTGCTCATGTTTAAGCTCTTGCATCATGTGCTTTGCACCTATTAATGAAGAACTACATAGAGCTTGTTAAAATTTGGTTTGCATGATTGGTCTCTAGAGTCTAGATATTTTTACGGTTAAGGTGTTTGAACAACAAGGAGACGATGTAAAGTCTTATAATGCTTACAATATGTTCATATGTGAGTCTTTCTGCACCATTTTATACTTGAGTTTGCTTCAAACAACCTTGCTAGCCAAGCCTTGTATTGAGAGGAATTCTTCTCGTGCATCCAAATCCTTGAGCAAAAAAAAAAAAAACCATGCCATTTGTGTCCACCATACCTACCTACTACATGGTATTTCTCTTCCATTCCAAAGTACATTACTTGAGTGCTACCTTTAAAAATTCTATTCTTTGTCTTTACAATATATAGCTCATGGGAAAAATAGCCTTAAAAACTATTGTGGTGAAGAATATGTAGCTATGTATCTTATTTCTTATAAGTTGCTTGTTGAGCGGTAACCATGTTTACGGGACGCCATCAACTATTTCACCTTTGTTGAATATCATGTGAGTTGCTATGCATGTTTGTCTTGTACGAAGTAAGGGCGATTTTCATGATCAAATGGTTTGAGTATGCATATTGTTAGAGAAGAACATTGGGCCGCTAACTAAAGCCATGAATCATGGTGGAAGTTTCAGTTTGGACAACTAATCCTCAATCTCTTATGAGAATATTATCTGTTGTTGAATGCTTATGCATTAAAGAGGAGTCCATTATCCGTTGTCTATGTTGTCCCGGTATGGATGTCTAAGTTGAGAATAATCAAAAGCGAGAAATCCAATGCGAGCTTTCTCCTTAGACCTTTGTACGAGCGGCATAGAGGTACCCCTTTGTGACACTTGGTTGAAACATATGTTATGCAATGATAATCCATGTTAATCCAAGCTAATTAGGACAAGGTGCGAGCACTATTGGTATACTATGCATGAGGCTCGCAACTTATAGGATATCTTATACATAACACATATGCTTTATTACTACCGTTGACAAAATTGTTTCTTGTTTTCAAAATAAAAGCTCTAGCACAAAAATAGTAATCCATGCTTCCCTCTGCGAAGGGCCATTCTTCTACTTTATTATTGAGTCAGTTTACCTATTCTTTCTATCTCAGAAGCAAACACTTGTGTCAACTGTGTGCATTGATTCTAACATGTTTACCTATTGCACTTGTTATATTACTTTGTGTTGATAATTATCCATGAGATATACATGTTGAAGTTGAAAGCAACCGCCGAAACTTATATCTTCCTTTGTGTTTCTTCAATGCATTTACTTTGAATTTATTACTTTATGAGTTAACTCTTATGCAAGACTTATTGATGCTTGTCTTGAAAGTATTATTCATGAAAAGTCTTTACTATATGATTCAATTGTTTACTCATTGTCTTCACCATTGCTTTGAATCGCTGCGTTCATCTCATATGCTTTACAATAGTATTGATCAAGATTATGATAGCTTGTCACTTCAGAAATTATCCTTGTTATCGTTTACCTACTCAAGGGCGAGTAGGAACTAAGCTTGGGGATGCTTGATACGTCTCAAACGTATCTATAATTTCTTATGTTCCATGCTACTTTTATGATGATACTTACATGTTTTATACACACTTTACATCGTTTTGATGCGTTTTCCGGAACTAACCTATTGACGAGATGTCGAAGTGCCGGTTCCGTTTTCTGCTGTTTTTGGTTTCGAAATCCTAGTAAGGAAATATTCTCGGAATTGGACGAAATCAACGCCCAGAATCTTAAAATTCCACGAAGCTTCCAGAACACCCGAGAGGGACCAGAGGAGGGCCACAGGGCCACCAGACAATAGGGCGGCGCGGACCAGGGGGGCGCGCCCCCCTATTGTGTGGCGCCTCCGTAACCCCTCCGACTCCGCCTCTTCGCCTATTTAAGCCTCCCTGACCTAAAACCTCGATACGGAAAAGCCACGGTACGAGAAACCTTCCAGAGCCGCCGCCATCGCGAAGCCAAGATCTGGGGGACGGAGTCTCCGTTCCGGCACGCCGCCGGGACGGGGAAGTGCCCCGGAAGGCATCTCCATCGACACCACCGCCATCTTCATCAACGCTGCTTGTCTCCCATGAGGAGGGAGTAGTTCTCCATCGAGGCTAAGGGCTGTACCGGTAGCTATGTGGTTCATCTCTCTCTCCCATGTACTTCAATACAATGATCTCATGAGCTGCTTTACATGATTGAGATCCATATGACGAGCTTTGTAATCTAGATGTCGTTATGCTATTCAAGTGGATTTTACTTATGTGATCTCCGGAGACTCCTTGTCCCACGTGTGTAAAGGTGACAGTGTGTGCACCGTGTGGGTCTCTTAGGCTATATTTCACGAATACTTATTCACTGAGTTATGATTTGAGTTGGATGTCTCTATGAAATTGTGGTGTGTTAGTACCTCCTATGAATGCTCATAGTGACAGGCGTGGGGTGTTTATTAGTACTTGGGAATACATCTTTAAGGTTTGCCTACATGATGAATTAGTGTTCGTTATCTTGCCGGAGAGTAATTCAGAATAGCATAGTGAAGTGCTTATTTATATTCCTTTATGATTGCAATGTTGAGAGTGTCCACTAGTGAAAGTATGATCCCTAGGCCTTGTTTACACCACAGAGAATTGCCTCCCACGCCAGCAAGCTATTTTCTAGCACCGTTTCTAAATACTGCAAACACCGTTTGTTTACTGTTTTACTGCATCTTTACTTCCTGCAATATTACCATCATCCATATCACTTGCATCTCACTATCTCTTCGCCGAACTAGTGCACCTATACATCTGACAAGTCTATTAGGTGTGTTGGGGACACAAGAGACTTCTTGTATCGTGATTGCAGGGTTGCTTGAGAGGGATATATTTGACCTCTTCCTCCCTGAGTTCGATAAACCTTGGGTGATCCACTTAAGGGAAAACTTGCTGCTGTTCTACAAACCTCTGCTCTTGGAGGCCCAACACTGTCTACAGGAAAAGGAGTGTGCGTAGACATCAATGCCTAAAATGTACGCTGCTTCACCAAGGTCTTTCATTGAAAAACACTTATTCAAATAACCTTTTACACTGCTTAATAGTTCTATATCATTCCCAATCAATAATATGTCATCTACATATAATATTAGGAACGCTACGAGCTCCCACTCACTTTCTTGTAAATACAGAGCCTCTCCATGACACTGTATAAACCCGAAGTCTTTGATCACCTTATCAAAGCGTCGGTTCCAACTCCGGGATGCTTGCTTCACTCCATAAATGGAACGCTGAAGTTTGCATACCTTGTCAGCATTTTTAGGATCGACAAAACCATTGGGTTGTACCATATACAACTCTTCCTCAATGTCACCATTAAGGAACGCCATTTTGACACCCATCTGCCAAATCTCATAATCGAAAAATGCAGCTATTGTTAACAAAATCCTCACAGACTTTAGCTTCGCTACAGGTGAGAAAGTCTCATTGTAGTCAACTCCTTGAATTTGTCGGAAACCCTTTGCGACAAGTCGAGCTTTATAGACAGTAATATTACCATCAGCATATGTTTTTCTTTTGAAGATCCATTTATTCTCGACAGCCTTGCGGCTATCAGGTAAGTCTACCAAAGTCCACACTTTGTTATCATACATTGATCCCATTTCGGATTTCATGGATTCTTGCCATTTGTTGGAATCTGGGCTCATCATCGCTTCTTCATACGTCGCAGGGTCTTCATCATTGTTATCCACAATCATGACATTTAGATAGGGATCATACCAATCAGGAGTGGTATGCTCCCTCGTCGATCTGCGAAGTTCAGTAGCTTCCTCGTTCGAAGTTTCATGATCATTATCATTTGCTTCCTCTCCTATCGGTGCAGGCTGCATAGGAACATCTTCCGGTACTGCGCTACTCTGATCTACGAGAGAAGGTTCAATAACCTCATCGATTTCTACTTTCCTTCCAGTCACTTCTTTAGTGAGAAACTCCTTCTCAAGAAAGGATCCGTTCTTAGCAACAAAGATTTTGCCTTCGGATCTGTGATAGAAAGTGTACCCAATAGTTTCTTTAGGGTATCCTATGAAGAGGCATTTCTCCGCTTTGGGTTCTAGCTTGTCAGGTTGTAACTTTTTACATAAGCTTCGCAACCCCAAACTTTAAGGAACGACAGCTTAGGTTTCTTCCCAAACCATAATTCATATGGTGTCGTTTCAACGGATTTAGATGGTGCCCTATTTAAAGTGAATGCGGCTGTCTCTAATGCATAACCCCAAAACGATAACGGTAAATTAGTAAGAGACATCATAGAACGAACCATATCCAAGAGAGTTTGATTACGACGTTCGGACACACCATTGCGCTGTGGTGTTCCCGGCGGTGTCAACTGTGAAAGTATTCCGCAATTCTTTAAAGGGATTTCT
>NW_025900854.1:0-12073 GCF_022539505.1 Lolium rigidum | reverse complement strand
AATATAATTATATTCCTCGATCTTACATTATAGTTCAGTTCCAAAAATGCACTGAACATGACATAAAGTGCATAAACATGTAAGATTAACAATGTGGCATGAAATTATCGATACGTCGGAGCATGCATCGCATCCCAAGCTTAGTTCTGGTTTCGTCCCAGCAGGTAAAACGATAACACAGATAATTTCTGAGTGACATTATTAACATAATCTTGACTACTTATTTAAAAAGCATATGTAGTGAATGCAAAGGATCAAAACAATATATATGACATGTATAAAATATGAACGAGAAATAAAGACTTCGATATCAGCACTGATATAAAGTATAAATAAAGTCTCATAAGAGCACCGAGTAAAGCAATAACGCTAGTAAAGGCATTGAAGCTAACACAAAAGAAGATTGTTTCAAGTGTTGCTTTCAACTTGTAACATGTAATATCTCATGGATATTGTCAACATAGAGTAATATAACAGCGTAATATGCAAATACGTTCACAGTGTTTGCTTGAGGTGGAGACAGGGTGAACTGGACTAACATTGGTAAAGAATTGAAAACCTCCATAGAGGAAAAGCTCTAGCACAAATATAGCAATCGATGCTTTTCCTCTATGGAGGACAATTCTTTTACTTTCAATGTTGAGTCAGTTCACCTATTTCTCTCCACCTCAAGAAGCAAACACTTGTGTGAACTGTGCATTGATTCCTACATATTTGCATATTGCACTTGTTATATTACTCTATGTTGACAATATCCATGAGATATACATGTTACAAGTTGAAAGCAACCGCTGAAACTTAATCTTCTTTTGTGTTGCTTCAATGCCTTTACTATGAATTATTGCTTTATGAGTTAACTCTTATGCAAGACTTATTTATGCTTGTCTTGAAGTGCTATTCATGAAAAGTCTTTGCTTTATGATTCACTTGTTTACTCATGTCATATATATTGTTTTGATCGCTGCATTCACTACATATGCTTTACAAATAGTATGATCAAGATTATGATGGCATGTCACTCCGAAATTATCCGTGTTATCGTTTTACCTGCTCGGGACGAGCGGAACTAAGCTTGGGGATGCTGATACGTCTCCGACGTATCGATAATTTCTTATGTTCCATGCCACATTATTGATGTTATCTACATGTTTTATGCACACTTTATGTCATATTCGTGCATTTTCTCGGAACTAACCTATTAACAAGATGCCGAAGTGCCAGCTTGCTGTTTTCTCGCTGTTTTTGGTTTCAGAAATCCTAGTAAGGAAATATTCTCGGAATTGGACGAAATCAACGCCCAGGGGCCTATTTTTCCACGAAGCTTCCAGAAGTCCGAAGACGAAACGAAGTGGGGCCACAGGGTGCCCAAACCCTAGGGCGGCGCGCCCCCCTGGCCGCGCCGGCCTATGGTGTGGGGCCCCCGTGCCCCCTCCTGACTTGCCCTTCCGCCTACTTAAAGCCTCCGTGACGAAACCCCCAGTACCGAGAGCCACGATACGGAAAACCTTCCAGAGACGCCGCCAACGCCGATCCCATCTCGGGGGATCCAGGAGATCGCCTCCGGCACCCTGGCCGGAGAGGGGAATCATCTCCCGGAGGACTCTACGCCGCCATGGTCGCCTCCGGTGTGATGTGTGAGTAGTCTACCCCTGGACTATGGGTCCATAGCAGTAGCTAGATGGTTGTCTTCTCCCCATTGTGCTATCATTGTCGGATCTTGTGAGCTGCCTAACATGATCAAGATCATCTATCCGTAATTCTATATGTTGCGTTTGTTGGGATCCGATGAATAGAGAATACTTGTTATGTTGATTATCAAAGTTATATCTATGTGTTGTTTATGATCTTGCATGCTTTCCGTTACTAGTAGATGCTCTGGCCAAGTAGATGCTTGTAACTCCAAGAGGGAGTATTTATGCTCGATAGTGGGTTCATGCCCGCATTGACACCTGGGACGATGACGTAAAGTTCTAAGGTTGTGTTGTGCTGTTGCCACTAGGGATAAAACATTGATGCTATGTCTAAGGATGTAGTTGTTGATTACATTACGCACCATACTTAATGCAATTGTCCGTTGCTTTGCAACTTAATACCGGAGGGGGTTCGGATGATAACCCGAAGGTGGACTTTTTAGGCATAGATGCAGCTTGGATGGCGGTCTATGTACTTTGTCGTAATGCCCAATTAAATCTCACTATACTCATCATGATATGTATGTGCATGGTCATGCTCTCTTTATTTGTCAATTGCCCAACTCGTAATTTGTTCACCCAACATGTTGTTTATCTTATGGGAGAGACACCTCTAGTGAACTGTGGACCCCGGTCCAATTCTCTTTACTCGAAATACAATCTACTGCAATACTGTTTTACTGTTTTCTCGCAAACAATCATCTTCCACACAATACGGTTAATCCTTTGTTACAGCAAGCCGGTGAGATTGACAACCTCACTCGTTTCGTTGGGGCAAAGTACTTTGGTTGTGTTGTGCAGGTTCCACGTTGGCGCCGAATCCCCGGTGTTGCGCCGAACTACATCCCGCCGCCATCAACCTTCAACGTGCTTCTTGGCTCCTCCTGGTTCGATAAACCTTGGTTTCTTTCTGAGGGAAAACTTGCTGCTGTGCGCATCATACCTTCCTCTTGGGGTTCCCAACGAACGTGTGAGTTACACGCCATCAAAGCCCTAGGGTCTGATACATCCAAAACGTATCTACTTTCCCGAACACTTTTGCTATTGTTTTGCCTCTAATTTGTGTATTTTGGACACAACTAACACGGACTAACGCTGTTTTCAGCAGAATTGCCCTGGTGTCTTATTTTTGTGCAGAAAATCAACTTTCAGGAAAATCCCCGGAAATAATTGCAATGGGCCTATTTTCACAGAAGACTTACGGAGCCAGAAGACGAGACGGAGGGGGCCACGAGGTGCGCACACCATATGGCGGCACGGCGGGCCCCTGGGCCGCGCCGCCCTACGGTGACGCTGCCTCGGCCAGCCCCCGACGCTCCCCTCTAGACTACTTAAAGCCCTCAACCTAAAAACGCATGGG
This sequence comes from Lolium rigidum, assembly GCF_022539505.1. Taxonomy (NCBI): domain Eukaryota; kingdom Viridiplantae; phylum Streptophyta; class Magnoliopsida; order Poales; family Poaceae; genus Lolium; species Lolium rigidum. The sequence continues at coordinate 9,022 of NW_025900854.1, read as the reverse complement.
AGTTCGACCAATTTGCCAGAAGACATCCAGAACTCCGCCGCCATTGCGAAACCCAATCTCGGGATCAGAAACTCCGTTCTGGCACCCTGTCGGGACGGGAATTGGAGGAGATCATCGCCATCATCACCACCGACGCCTCTCCATCGACCATCCATGTTTTCCCCATCTATGTGTGAGTAAATCCCCCGCTGTAGGCTGAAGGGAATGGTAGGGATTGGATGAGATTGTTCATGTAATAGCCATAAGATTGTTAGGGCATAGTGCCTAGTATCCGTCGTTGGTACTTTTATGATATTGTTGCAACTTGTTATGCTTAATGCTTGTCACTAGGGCCCGAGTGCCATGATTTCAGATCTGAACATGCTATTGATTCATGATGATATTCATTGTTTTATGATCTTACCTACAAGTTGTATACACATATTGCTGTCCGGAACCCGAGGCCCCAAAGTGACGAAATTGGGACAACCGGAGGGGAAGGCTGTGATATGAGGATCACATGTGTTCACGGAGTGTTAATGCTTTGCTCCGGTACTCTATTAAAAGGAATACCTTAATTACCAGTAGTTTCCCTAGAGGCCCGACTGCCACCGGCTGGTAGGACAAAAGATGTTGTGCAAGTTTCTCATTGCGAGCACGTACGACTATATACGGAACACATGCCTATGGTTGTTTAGTACTTGGATATTGTTTTATTATTATCTGCAAATGCTAGTCTTGATTATTACATGAGTTATCTTATCCATGCAGCGCCCGTTCATCCATCCCTATGCCTACAGTATTTTAATCCTGTTGTTTACTATAATCACTACTGCTGTCTTTATTACACCGTTGCTTATATTTCACTACTGCTACTGCTATAAAACTGTTGCTACTGATAAACTATTGTGAGCAAGTCTGTTTCCAGGTGCAGCTGAATTGACAACTCCGTTGTTAAGGCTTACAAATATTCTTTGGCTCCCCTTGTGTCGAATCAATAAATTGGGTTTTACTTCCCTCGAAGACTGTTGCGATCCCCTATACTTGTGGGTCATCAAAACTATTTTCTAGCGCCGTTGCCGGGGAGCATAGATTTATTTGCAAGTTCACCTGGATTGATATTGTTCGCTGCAAATCCTCCATCATGGGTAAACCTCGCGATACTAAAGTTGCCATATTACCATCCACTACAAGAAAAGGTACAACTCTCAGTACGTCTGCTGCTCTTGATTCACCATCTATGATAAGTCAACTTGTTTCACCACCACAAGCTTCACATGCTGGTACTTCTGCGGAATCTGAAAATTCCTCTTATAATCTTGATGATGCTTCTATTGTTCTTGATGATAATGGTTCATTAGGTTCTTTTCTAGACGCTACAATTGCCAGGTCTAGGCAAAATGAAAATATTGTTACACCTGTTAATTCACCGTAGTCTGTTGAACACTCTAGTGATGATCTTGATGAAGATTATGTGGAACTTGATGATGATTTTATTGATAAATGTAATGCTACTACTGATGCAAGTAACATTAAAAATCTTCTTGCACAACATGTTGTTAGATATAAACTGTCTCCTGATCCTATATTTGCCATGTCTCCTATAAACATTAAGGATAAGGATTATGATTTTTCTCTTGATTTATCTCATATATCTATTGTTGAGAAAACACCTTTTTGTGGTACTGAAAAAGAAAGTGATGTAGAGCACATGATTGAGCTTTCTACTTTGAGTAGCTTGTTTTCTGATGATACCAAGAAGTGTACTTATTTTGTTGCTAAAAAAAATTCCTTTCTCATTAAAGGATGATGCTAAAACTTGGTATAATAGTTTGCCTCCTGATTCTATTGATAGTCCAAATGGTTTGCTTGATGTTTTCTTTCGAAAATATTTTCCTGCTAGTGCTCAACATATTGCTTTGCAGAAAATTTATAGTTTTGACCAGGAAGATGGAGAGAAATTGCTTGAAGCTTGGGCAAGGTTTTGCTCTCTTCTTAGAGCTCGACCTGGACATGATTTGGAAAAGCATGACTTACTTGATATATTTTATAGTGGACTAACCATTGAGTCTAGGGACTACCTGGATAGTTGTGCTGGCTGTGTTTTCAGGAAAAGAACTCCAGACGAAGCTGAAGAATTATTGGCTAGAATAGGCCAAAATCATGATGATTGGACTACACCTGAACCAACCCCAACACCAATATTGAAGAAGAGGGGTATGATTGAATTAAATGATGAAGATATGAGGGAAGCCAAGAAATCTCTTAAAGAGAAAGGTATTAAATCTGAAGATGTGAAGAATTTACCCCCATAGAAGATTTATGTAAGATAACTCCCCCTTCATCCACGATTGAGGTACATTCTCTTCAACGCTTTGATAAAGGAGACATTCCTTATTCAAAACCTCCTGATCAATGTTTAGATGAGTTTGATAATTATGTTGTTAAGCAAGATAACTTTAATATGAGAGTAGAGAATCATTTAATGGAAAATTCTCAAGCTATTAGTAAATTGCATGATATTGTGGAGAGAACCTCCAATGATGTTAAGATGCTTGTTAAACATTTTCATATGGTTCAAACTCAAATTGATCAACTCACTAAAGTGCAAAATGACTTATTAAAAAATACTTCTAAAGAAAAACATGCTTATGAAGTAACAACTAGAGGTGGTGTTTCCACTCAGGATCCTCTATATCCTGAGGGGCATCCCAAAAGAGTTGAACAAGATTCTTGATACGTCTCAAACGTATCTATAATTTCTTATGTTCCATGCTAGTTTTATGACAATACTCACATGTTTTATATACACTTTATATCATTTATATGCATTTTACGGCACTAACCTATTAACGAGATGCCGAAGCGCCAGTTCCTGTTTTGTGCTGTCTTTGGTTTCAGAAATCCTACACAGGAAATATTCTCGGAATTGGACGAAACGAACGCCCAGGGTCTTATTTTTCCACGGAGCTTCCAAAAGACCGAAGAGGATACGAAGTGGGGCCACGAGGCGCCCTAACCATAGGTCGGCGCGGCCAGCATGGGGCCCGCGTCGGCCTATGGTGTGGGCCCCCCGTGCCTCCTCCGACTCTGCCCTTCCGCCTACTTAAACTCTCCGTCGTGAAAGCCCTATTACCGAGAGCCACGATACGGAAAAAGTTCCAGAGACGCCGCCGCCGCCAATCCCATCTCGGGGGATTCAGGAGATCGCCTCCGGCACCCTGCCGGAGAGGGGAATCATCACCGGAGAGCTCTACATCATCATGCCTGCCTCCGGACTGATGTGTGAGTAGTTCATCCTTGGACTATGGGTCCATAGCAGTAGCTAGATGGTTGTCTTCTCCTCTTGTGCTATCATGTTTAGATCTTGTGAGCTGCCTATCATGATCAAGATCGTCTATTTGTAATGCTACATGTTGTGTTTGTTGGGATCCGATGAATATGGAATACTATGTCAAGTTGATTATTGATCTATCATATATGTGTTGTTTATGATCTTGCATGCTCTCCGTTGCTAGTAGAGGCTCTGGCCAAGTTGATACTTGTGACTCAAAGAGGGAGTATTTATGCTCGATAGTGGGTTCATGCCTCCATTGAATGCTGGGACGAGTGACGGAAAGTTCTAAGGTTGTGGATGTGCTTGTTGCCACTAGGGATAAAACATCAATGCTTTGTCTAAGGATATTTATGTTGATTACATTACGCACCATACTTAATGCAATTGTCTATTGTTTGCAACTTAATACTGGAAGGGGTGCGGATGCTAACCCGAAGGTGGACTTTTTAGGCATAGATGCATGCTGGATAGCGGTCTATGTACTTTGTCGTAATGCCCTAAGTAAATCTCGTAGTAGTCATCATGATATGTATGTGCATTGTTATGCCCTCTCTATTTGTCAATTGCCCAACTGTAATTTGTTCACCCAACATGCTATTTATCTTATTGGAGAGACACCACTAGTGAACTGTGGACCCCGGTCCATTCTTTTACATCTGAATACAATCTACTGCAATCATTGTTCTCTGTTGTTCTTCGCAAACAAACATCATTCTCCACACCATACGTTTAATCCTTTGTTTACAGCAAGCCGGTGAGATTGACAACCTCACTGTTAAGTTGGGGCAAAGTATTTTGATTGTGTTGTGCAGGTTCCACGCTGGCGCCGGAATCGCTGGTGTTGCGCCGCACTACACTCCTTCACCAACAACCTTCACGTGGCCTTCATCTCCTACTGGTTCGATAAACCTTGGTTTCTTACTGAGGGAAACTTGCTGATGTACGCATCACACCTTCCACTTGGGGTTCCCAACGGGCGTGTGCTTTACGCGTCAACAAGCTAAATTTCTGGTGCCGTTGCCGGGGAGATCAAGACACGCTGCAAGGGGAGTCTCTCACATCCAATCTCTTTACTTTGTTATTGTCTTGCTTTACTTTATTTTATTTTATGTTTTGTTTGCTTTCTTTATATCAAAAACATAAAAAAATTAGTTGCTTTACTTTATTTCATTTGTCTTGTTTGCTTTCTCTATATCAAAAACACAAAAAAATAGTTACTTGCATTTACTCTACTTTATTTAGTTTGCTTTATTTACTATTGCTAAAAATGAGTAATCCTGAAGTTGAAGTTCGTTCGTTTAAGCAACAAGGGGGAGAATGTTTTAAAGATGTTTGATATAGAATTAGTGATGCGCATCATAGGTGCACTAAGAAACACTCCACTATTATCCTACTTAGGAACTTTTATGTTGGTATCTCTAGCTGGAATAGGTATGTTCTTGATACTCTTGCGGGAGGTAATTTCCTAGGCACTCCTGCTTTAGAAGCTAGTTGCATTATTGAGAGTCTAGTTGGAATACCACCTGTTAATGAAGCTAAAATTGAAATCTCTCTTGAAGATGTCATGAAAAAGTTGGAGGCCATAGAGAAAAATCTTCCAAGTGTTGAGACTAAATTGGGAATATTACTTGATAACACTGATAAACTTGATAAATCTCTAAGTGGAATTAATGAGAGAATTGTCATTTTAGAAACTTGTGCTACTCATGATAATCAAACCCATAGGATTAGTGAACTTGAAGAATCTATGGGAACCTTGGGTTCAACTTTTTCTTCTCTTAAGTTTAAGGAGAAAGCTTATGTGGGTAAGGAGCAAAAGTTCATGTATGTCTCTAAGGTGCCTAAGTCAAAAAACTATTATAGGCCTAAAATTGACAAAGCCCTTAGTACCACTATGGATGATGGAGCATCTAATATACCTATTGTGACAAACTGTGAAAATTATGATGTTGATGCTTCATCTCTTGATAATACTTGAGTTACACTTTTTGCGCCTAGCTGAAAGGCGTTAAAGAAAAGCGCTTATGGGAGACAACCCATTATTTTACTACATCAATTTTGTTTTATATTTAAGTCTTGGAAGTTGTTACTACTGTAGCAACCTCTCCTTATCTTTATTTTATTGCATTGTTGTGCCAAGTAAAGTCTTTGATAGTAATGTTGATACTAGATTTGGATTACTGCGCAGAAACAGATTTCTACCTGTCACGAATTTGAGTAGATCTCTCTGTAGGAAACTCGTAAAATGCTGCAAATTTTCGTGTGTGATCCTCAGATATGTACGCAATTTTCATTCAATTTGAGCTTTTTCATCTGAGCAAGTTAAGTGCCCCTAAAAAATTCATCTTTACGGACTGTTCTGTTTTTACAGATTCTGCCTTTTATTTCGCATTGCCTCTTTTGCTATGTTGAATGGATTTCTTTGTTCCATTAACTTTAAGTAGCTTTGGGCAATGTCCAGAAGTGTTAAGAATGATTGTGTCACCTCTGAATATGTGAATTTTTGATTATGCACTAACCCTCTAATGAGTTTGTTTTGAGTTTGGTGTGGAGGAAGTTTTCAAGGATCAAGAGAGGAGGATGATACAATATGATCAAGAAGAGTGAAAAGTCTAAGCTTGGGGATGCCCCCGTGGTTCATCCCTGCATATTTCAAGAAGACTCAAGCATCTAAGCTTGGGGATGCCCGAGGCATCCCCTTCTTCATCGACAACTTATCAGGTCACCTATAGTGAAACTATATTTTTATTCCGTCACATCTTATGTGCTTTACTTGGAGCGTCTGTATGTTTTTGTTTTTGTTTGTGTTTGAATAAAATCGGATCCTAGCATTCTTTGTTTGGGAGAGAGACACGCTCCGCTCGTTCATATGAACACTGGTGTTCTTAGCTTTACTTTTAATGTTCATGGCGAAGGTTGAAACTGCTTCATTCATTGTTATTTGGTTGGAAACAGAAAATGCTTCATGTGGTAATTGGTATGTTGTCTTGAATAATTTGATACTTGGCAATTGTTTTGCTCAAATAGATCATGTTTAAGCTCTTGCATCATGTACTTTGCACCTATTAATGAAGAACTACCATAGAGTTTGTTGAAATTTGGTTTGCATGATTGGTCTCTCTAAAGTCTAGATATTTTCTGGTGAAGTGTTTGAACAACAAGGAAGACAGGTGTAGAGTCTTATAATGCTTGCAATATGTTCTTATGTAAGTTTTGTTGTACCGGTTCATACTTGTGTTTGCTTCAAACAACCTTGCTAGCCCAAAGCCTTGTACTGAGAGGGAATACTTCTCGTGCATCCAAATCCTTGAGCCAAAACCTATGCCATTTGTGTCCACCATACCTACCTACTATGTGGTATTTCTCTGCCATTCCAAAGTAAATTGCTTGAGTGCTACCTTTAAAATTTCATTCCTTGTCTTTGAAATATATAGCTCATGGGAAAATAGCCTTAAAAACTATTGTGGTAAAGAATATGTAGCTTATGTATGTTATTTCTTATAAGTTGCTTGTTGAGCGGTAACCATGTTTTTGGGGACGCCATCAACTATTACACCTTTGTTGAATATCATGTGAGTTGATATGCATGTTCGTCTTGTTTGAAGTAAGGGTGATTTATCATGATCAAATGGTTTGAGTATGCATATTGTTAGAGAAGAACATTGGGCCGCTAACTAAAGCCATGAATCATGGTGGAAGTTTCAGTTTGGACATTAATCCTCAATCTCTTATGAGAATATTATCTCGTTGTTGAATGCTTATGCATTAAAGAGGAGTCCATTATCTCGTTTTCTATGTTGTCCCGGTATGGATGTCCTTAGTTGAGATCTATCAAAAACGAGAAATCAAATGCGATCTATCTCCTTGGACCTTTGTACAAGCGGCATAGAGGTACCCCTTTGTGACACTTGGTTGAAACATATGTTATGCAATGATAATCCATGTAAATCCAAGCTAATTAGGACAAGGTGCGAGCACTATTGGTATTCTCTCGCATGAGGCTTGCAACTTATAGGATGTCTTATGCATAACACATATGAATTATTACTACCGTTGACAAAATTGTTTCTATGTTTTCAAAATAAAAGCTATAGCACAAAAATAGTAATCCATGCTTCCCTCTGCGAAGGGCCATTCTTTTACTTTATGTTGAGTCAGTTTACCTACTTCCTTCTATCTTAGAAGCTAACACTCGTGTCAACTGTGTGCATTGATTCCTACATACTTGCTTATTTGCATTCATCATATTACTTTGTGTTGACAATTATCCATGAGATATACATGTTGAAGTTGAAAGCAACTGCTGAAACTTATATCTTCCTTTGTGTTGCTTCAAAACTTTCTACTAAGAATTTATTGCTTTATGAGTTAACTCCTATGCAAGTCTTATTGATGCTTGTCTTGAAAGTACTATTCATGAAAAGTCTTTGCTATATGATTCAGCTTGTTTAGTCATTGTCTTTACCATTGCTTCGAATCACTTCATTCACTTCATATGCTTTACAATAGTATTGATCAAGATTATGATAGCAGCATGTCACTTCAGAAATTATCCTTGTTATCGTTTACCTACTCGAGGGCGAGTAGGAACTAAGCTTGGGGATGCTTGATACGTCTCAAACGTATCTATAATTTCTTATGTTCCATGCTAGTTTTATGACAATACTCACATGTTTTATATACACTTTATATCATTTATATGCATTTTCCGGCACTAACCTATTAACGAGATGCCGAAGCGCCGGTTCTCGTTTTGTGTTGTTTTTGGTTTCAGAAATCCTACACAGGAAATATTCTCGGAATTGGACGAAACGAACGCCCATGGTCTTATTTTTCCACGGAGCTTCCAGAAGACCGAAGAGGATACGAAGTGGGGCCACGAGGCGCCCTAACCATAGGGCGGCGCGGCCAGCATGGGGCCCGCGCCGGCCTATGGTGGGGGGCCCCGTGCCTCCTCCGACTCTGCCCTTCCGCCTACTTAAACTCTCCGTCGCGAAAACCCTATTACCGAGAGCCACGATACGGAAAAAGTTCCAGAGACACCGCCGCCGCCAATCCCATCTCGGGGGATTCAGGAGATCGCCTCCGGCACTCCGCCGGGACGGGGAATTGGAGGAGATCATCGCCATCATCACCACCGACGCCTCTCCATCGACCAGCCATGTTTCCCCCATCCATGTGTGAGTAATTCCCCCGCTGTAGGCTGAAGGGGATGGTAGGGATTGGATGAGATTGGTCATGTAATAGTGTAAGATTGTTAGGGGCATAGTGCCTAGTGTCCGTAATTGGTACTTTGATGATATTGTTGCAACTTGTTATGCTTAATGCTTGTCACTAGGGCCCGAGTGCCATGATCTCAGATCTGAACATGTTATTATTTCATCATGATATTCATTGTTTATGGTCTTACCCGCAAGTTGTATACACATGTCGCTGTCCGGAACCAATGGCCCCGAAGTGACGAAATCGGGACAACCGGAGGGGATGGTAGTGATGTGAGGATCACATGTGTTCACGGAGTGTTAATGCTTTGCTCCGGTGCTCTATTAAAAGGAGTGCCTTAATATCCAGTAGATTCCCTTGAGGCCCGGCTGCCACCGGCCGGTAGGACAAAAGATGTTGTGCAAGTTTCTCATTGCGAGCACGTACGACTATAATTGGAACACATGCCTATTGATTGCTTTGTACTTAGACACCGTTTTATTA